>NW_006240027.1:0-23987 GCF_000226075.1 Solanum tuberosum
TCTACCCGAAATAAGAATTGATGAAATAAACGACGATCTTGTTAGGTGTTCTGTTGAGTGTTTTTTTATGGCCGCGAATTGCTCAGTTATTCAAGTATCCACACTGCTTAATCTTTGCTAAAAAAAAGAAAAAGAAAAAAAAAGGGGGTGGGGGGTGTTTTTAAGACTGTCAATAGTTCGAGGATGAAACTAATAATGTGCGTCGAATTTAGGGGTGTTTTCAATACTTTTCTCTTAGAGATGTTGTATGCACTACCACTAAGCATCAACCTACTTCAAAGATTGATGCTCTGATCCATGATTGGAATGTGCTAAAAGTTTGATGCTCTAATCCATGATTGGAATGTGGTTCTTAAGGACTTACAACAGGGAAAGTTACAAATACACAAATTCCAAGGCAAACTTCCTCTGATGATCAAATAGGGCAAGTGACCTAAATCTTTAATTTTGAACTGGGACCGTACGAAACACTGCATAGACTCTTGCACAAACATCATTTGCAGCTACTCACAAGTCTCCTTAGTCATTCTTCGTCATAAAAGAAACTAGTCATATAGGCTATAGCGATGCATGCCATTGTCTTAAGACCCCTTGCTAAAGCCCGTTAAGGGATTCTATCAATTTGCAAAGCAAGAAACGGTGAAAAACGGCCCGGTCTCATCCATGCTTAATCATCAAGACACAATGTTAAAAAGTATTACTTGCATCAGGTGAAAGAGTTGGCAAGATATTCTTGCTGTAACTTCCTGTGTTGTCAAAGACTCATTTAAGGTGCACTGAAGCTCAGAAAACTCAGGGAGGGTGTGTAACAAAGGGACTCACTCCCAAATGCCTTTTCTATTACTTTGAACAGTGAAATAAAAAATACAACTCAACTTAAATGACAATAGCTACTGCAGAATCTAAGTACTGGAATTGAAAATACAAGGATAGATAGAAGGGAGATGAGAAGCTTAGGCTCGGAATGTTGATGAGAGGCACATACTCAGAATGGTGAAGAGAGGAAACATATATGTTACTCAACAATACGCATATTCCTCCGCTTCCATAAACTGATAATTATTGTAACTATATATCCTTTTATCTAGCAATGATGTTTATCATGAATGACTTGTGGAATCGAAGAAATGATGATTTTTAGCCGTGCTTGGTGCCTTGTGTAGAAGAGAAGTATGTACTATACATCTAATGATGCAACTATAAAAACATTCAAAGAAATAAAATATCGTTGGATGCCGTTGTAATAATGTATTTGTGTTGTGCTTTCACAAGTAGAACTTCGTTTTGTTGGCTTCTTTTTGTGTTTTCTTTATATTTTAAGTTCCCTTGGTGAAAACCCTACCTGCGTCCACCGATGGCATATGTTCTTCTAGTCACATGCATCTCCAGTTAAGAAAAGATACCTCCAAGTCCTTTGTTCCTGCGATTTTAATGAGGGAATCTTAAAACTATGTTGCTTGGACTCTCTAAAAATGTTGTCACACTTGTGTCGGGTCCTCCAAAAATGCATTACTTTTGGCCTATCTGACATGAACATGTTGCTTACCTTATGAAAGAGTCCACCACCTGCCTTAGTAGTCTCAAATAAGGCATGCGGGCCTGCCTAACCAACATGTTTTCGATTACGATAAATTGGATCAAATTTTACTCTTTTTTTTTCCTTTGACATTTTTGATGTGTCTGAACAACAGTCACCCTAGAAAAGGATCTATTCTTTTTGCAGTAGCAGGATTTTGTTGGGCCTTAAATAAGTACACAAAATTCATCTACGCTGATGTTTAAAAATCTGCAGCTTCTGTTATGGAATTTCATCCCATGTATGGCTTTGAACACTAGATAGTCAAACACTAGAAAGAATTAGTAAAAGGGGCCATGGATGATTCTTCTGAAATATAGCTCGGATAAATTTCTGTTTTCTGATTGGCATCCATCAGTAGTTTACTTTTATCATTATAGCATTCTCTGAGTGTACTAATCAAATGATTAATGAGATGCCTTCTGCAGTTTTTTGGAACTCTGTTGTCAAGTTAAAGAACTAAAATGAATGGTAGACTGGTTACAGGCTTCTTTTCTGCTTCTTGTCTGTAAAACTTACTTATTTATTTGCTTGGCTGTGCAAATAGGATGTTCTATGGTCCTGGTAGTTCATATGCAATGTTTGCTGGACGAGATGCAAGCCGAGCCTTGGCTCTGTTATCATTCAAACCTGAAGATATTAATGGAAACCTTGAAGGCCTTGGTGATGCTGAACTTCAAATTCTGCTAGACTGGGAATGCAAATTTATGGAGAAGTACGACCGAGTGGGGCAGCTTGTTCCAAAGAAAACACTAACCTAGAATATAGAAGATGCAAGTACTTGTGGGATTGAAGTGCTGAAGGCAACGAAAGCAGATATGTTGCAGGAGAGTAAAGGTTTTTGAAGAATATGGAGTACAGCAAGACAGCCACCTATGACTTCAAATTCTTGCTGCTCTATCTGTACAGTCTTCAAATCAGAAAAAAATGCGATGTAAGTAGTTTGTGCTTTCTTTAGTGGACACCTCCAAAAAGTATGTGCTTATAGATTCAAATGTGTTAAGACTGAATCATTTTAAAGAATTGATCACCTCATATCCAACAGTTTGCAAGCAGAAAATCCTTTGCGAGTTTCTTCAAGAAGAGGTATGTATCAGTCACTTAGATTTCATTAATAGATGAGACAATGGATCAAAACCCTCCTAAACTATCGCATTTATATTAGTTTCATACTTAAATAAAGCCTAGTTTACGTTATAACTTTCAGGTACACTAGACTCCCCTAAACTATCACACTTTTATGTCTAGTTTACGTTACCCCTTAAACTGTGACTTTCAGCTGCTAAATCCTCCTGCTCATTATATGCGAGTATGTAAGTGTGTTCACCCTCCCAAATAGCTTTTTTTTCATATTTCGTTTAGATTACTAATGGTTTTAATTACAACATAAATTCTAAATAAATAAGTTGAACTAAACCAAAACAAAAGTAAAAAGTATAAATGAATTTAAGTATCGTGAACAAAATATCCTAAACATTGAGAGGTTGAAGAGCATATCTTGATATTCACAAGTTCTTTCTTTTGGTCTCCTTTCATTATTTTGCTTAGTGCATGACTTAATTTTTATTTTTGGTTTCTCATTTGGTGTCTGAAGCCCATATTGAAGTCCCGGTTAAATTCGGATCGCGCACCGCAGGACCCATCTGGGGTGGTGTTTCCAACATAATTTTTTCTATACTCAGAACCCGAGACCTTTGATTAAGGGTGGAACAGTCTCACCACTACATCACAATCTACGTTTGTAGTTCATGTCTTAGAGCCCGATTGAATTGATTTTAAAAAATAGCTTTTAAAAAGTAACTTTTCAAAGTTAAACTTAAATGACTTTTAAGTCAAAAAATAAAAAGTAGAGAGGGTTCTACTTTTGACTTATAACTTATTTTAAGTCATTTTAGATTTATTTTTAAACTTATCAAACACTCTTAAAAATTAAAAATAACTTAAAAGTAGATTATATCAATTTTTAAACCAATTCAACCAAGATCTTAATTAGTCGTTACAAAAGCCACCTAGTTGACATTGTTTTTATCCCTCAGGTGCCTCTAAGGAGGTGGTTACACGCACTTTGTCATCTGTCAAACCAAGAGGATTTTAGCACCTGAAATATATAAATCAAGGGGTAACATAAATTATGCATAATTTAAGTATGAATGAAGCTAATAAAAATGTGATAGTTTAGGGGCTTAAATATTTAAAGGGGTAAATTAGACAAAATGTTCATTAGATACATTTCTTACATAAAAAATACTCCACTTAAAAAAATAAGTGTTGTAAATCAATTAATGAATGTCTATTGTGCCCTTTTTATGCCTATAAAAGGCATTGTAACTTATATAGAAAACCACACAAAAATAAGAGAGACAAAAGTTTTCTATTTTATCTCTCTACTACATTCTTCCCTTTTTTTTGTGAGAATTGGTAAACATTACTACATTCTTCCCTTCTTGGTTGTTATTAGTTTAATTTTAGTACTCAATCTTTATTTTATAACACATTATCAGCACGAGACTCTGTCATCTCAAAGTTTGAAGACTAAATTTGAAGGCTAAGGTATTATTATTTTTCTTCTTTTTATTATGGCTAATCTTACTAAACTTTCGTTGCCCTTCATAGTTCAGGCAAGAACTATCTTTTATGGGTACTGGATGTTGAAATTCATTTGGATGCAATGGGTCTTGAAGACATCATTAAAATTGAAAATAAAACATCAAAACAAGATTGTGCTAAAGCAATGATATTCTTACGTCATCATATTGACGAAATTTTGAAAATTGAATATCTATAGTCAAGGATCCACTCGTTCTGTGAAATAATCTAAAAGAAAGATATGACCATTTGAAGATTGTCATTCATCCAAAGGCACGATATGATTGGATGCATTTAAGGTTACAAGATTTTAAGTCTATTCATGAGTATAATTCTGTCATATTCAAAATTACTTCTCAATTGAAACTATGTGGAGATACGATTAGTGATGTTGATATGATGGAAAAATCGTTCTCCACCTTTCATGCCTCGAATGTGCTTCTACAACAACAAAATCGAGAAAAGAGTTTCAAGAATTATTCTGAACTTATTTCTCATCTTCTCGTGGCTGAACAAAATAATGATTTGTTAATGAAAAATCACGAGAATCGTTCTACTGGATATACACCATTTCCTGAAGTGAATGAGGTGTACGCCCACCACGCTAGGCGTGGAAGAGGTCGTGGACATGGGCGTGGTCGTAATTATGACCAAGAGCGAAATCTTTTTTCTGGTGTAAATCATTCACCAAAGAAAAATCACTATAAAAAGGGAAAAGGAAAAGATGAGAAACGTGAAGTAGTTAAAACAAATTGTTTTTGATGTGGTGGAAGAGGTTATTATGCACATGATTGTCGTACTCCTAAACACTTGGTTGAGCTTTACCAAGCATCACTAAGAAAAAAAGATAAAAATCTTGAAGCTAATTTTATCAGTGATCATGTTGACATCACACACTTGGATGTAGCAGATTTCTTCACACACACTGAAGGAAAGATAAATCACTTGATTGGTGATGATTCTTGGATATGGAAGAATAATCATGGTTGATATTTGCTAATAATAATGTTATTAATATTTGTTGTTTTGTACTGGTCATAATATGTGAAGTAAATAATTAAAGTACTCATGTTTATCCATGTATATTCATTGAGTCCCTTTTAAAACATCTATGGAAATATGAGTTGAAATTTTCTAATGATTTGAATATGAATTGGAGTATATTACAATACTATTTTCTTCTTATCGTTTTGTGACTATAAAAGGAAATAAATAAAGTTATATTTAAAATAAAAGTAGATGCACTATCTAAATAAAGTAAGTGAAAACAATAACTTTTTCTTTTGTCACTCAAATGTTCTTTCAAGAAATTAGATAATTATATTAATACTTATTTTAGACATGTTAAACTAGACTAAAGTTTAGTGTTAAAGGTTTGGGTGATAAAGATCTTATGCATTATTAGTATATGATCATTATAATGATTCAAATGTCATTTTAACACTTTCATTATTTCTTATATTTCATAAATTATTTAATAGAAGATAATTAATGATTTAATATAAATTTATTTCATTACTCAAAAAAGATATGGATAATTCTCCAAGCAAATTATCAAATTATGAAGACATTTGCTTGATTGATTCTGGCACAACACACACAATATTCTAAAGTGAGAAATATTTTTCTCATTTAAATATGAACAATATGAATGTTACTACGATATCTGGTAGTGCTAATTTGATCAAGGTCTTCAGAAGGACCATTATAATTTTTCCTAATGGAACTAAACTCATAATAAATAATGCTATGTTTTCTCCTCACTCTCGGAGAAACTTATTGAGTTTCAAAGATATTCGTGAAAATGATTATCATATCAAAACAATTGATGAAATGAATCTTGAATATCTTGGTATAACCAAAAATGTCTCCGGGCAGACATATGTTGTAGAAAAATTCACAACCTTATCTTCTCGATTGTATTGGACAAAAATTACTGCAATTGAGGCACATTCTATAGTAAACCGGGGGTTTACTAATTCCGATATCTTCGTACTTTGGCAATCGATTATTTAAAGAACGAATTTGAGATGAAAGATCTCGGAAGGACAAAATTATGTCTTGGTTTGCAAATAGAGCATTTGACAAACAATATTTTTTCATCAAATCATGCTGAAATAATAGCTATTCATGAAGCAAGCCGAGAATGTGTGTGGTTAAGATCCATAATACACCTTATTCGAGAAAAATGTGGTTTGAAATGCGACATAGTACCCATAATTTTATATGAGGATAATGCAACACGCATAGCACAACTCAAGGGAGGATTCATAAAAGGCAATAGAACAAAACACATTTCACCAAAGTTTTTCTACATACATGAGCTCCAGAAGAATGGTGATATCAACGTATATCAGATTCGTTCGAGTGATAATGTGGCTGATTTATTCACCAAGTCTTTGCCAACCGCAACTTTCGAGAAGATGGTATACAGGATTGGAATGAGAAAACTTGGACAACTGAATCGTGGTTTTCATCGGGGGAGTAAAATATGCATTGTACTCTTTTTTCCTTAATCAAGGTTTTATCTCACTGGGTTTTTTTGATAAGGTTTTTAATGAGGCAGCAAGTAATGCGTATTAGGAACAACTATTTATACTTGTTACTTCACTAAGAATTTTATTTTACATGGACATCTAATGGGGAGTGTTGTAAATGAATTAATGAATGTCCATTGTACCCTTTTTATGCCTATAAAAGGCATTGTAACTTGTATAGAAAAAAACACAAAAATAAAAGACAAAAGTTTCCTATTTATCTCTCTACTACATTCTTCCCTTCTTGGTTGTTATTAGTTTAATTTTAGTACTCAGTTTTTATTTTATAACAGTAAGTTTTTTATTACCACAAATGACCATTCCGCACTATACCATGCATCATATATGAAAAGACTTGAATTATCGAAAAATTTCATATCTGAAATTTGAGATTGTTTTTTTAAGTAGTTTTAAATTGATCGAGACTGAATAATCAATGTGTACTCTTACTGTTTATGAGGAATTTAATATTACAGTCACCCTTGATTACACACTAGTTTGAAATTTGTATGCGAAGATCATTAAGGAATTTAATATTACAGTCACCCTTGATTACACACTAGTTTGAAATTTGAATGCGAAGATCATTAAGCTCTGAGCAATCATATGAAATTGAATCAGTACTAGTGTAGTCCAAATTTTCTATAGTATTCATTCTTATAAGTTCAGATTCCATCCACTTGAACTTGATTATTGACTTTCCATCAATATAATCAATCTTTTTAATAGAAATGGTATCACTTATGCTAGAGTATTCAATGCAATAGGGATAACTAAAGAAGAAGAATTAATCTTATTTGAGGGTTGTTCTAAGTGGTTGTAGGAGGATTTATCGGAGAATTTGCGGTGGCTAGAGGATTGAGGAGTAGAAATTGGGATGAAGAATTAATGGATATGGATATTGTTTGGGGTGTCAAAAGAATATGAAAATTGATGAACCAATTGAATTGAGATGAACCAATTGAATTGATTTATATAATTTTTAATAGATTTATGGACTTTTATTTAAGTGTATTGTTGTACCGAACAATTGGGATGATCTTTTAAATTTATAATAAATAAATAAATTGAATTGAACAACCTTACAAATGCAAATATATTTTTTTAAATTAACAATATGTTAAATTTTATTTAAAAATATATTTTATAACATTTTTCAAATTATATATATATATAAAAGAAAACCCTAGGCCCACTTACGTGGCGCCACCACAAACCAAGATTCCCTTTTAATTTATTTATTTCCAAAATTAGTCTTCCCTTTCATGAAAAGTTGTGACTCTTATGAAAAATTGCGACTTTTGCGTAAAGTTGCGACTTTTATGAAGAGTTGCGACTTTTATGAAAGGTTGTGACTTTTCCAAAGAGTCGTGACCTTTCCGATAAGGCACAATAAACATTTATTCACACTACCCTTTGTAGTCTATAAATAGAGGGATTTCCTCTCATATTAAAACAACGAAAATTCTGAACTTCTTCTTCTTCTTCTGCACAATTAAATATTGGTGTACTTTGCTCTTGTTGAATGTCTCACTGACACCATTGTTTTTGTATCAATACACTGGTGAATAGAATCATTCTATCCTGAGAGGATCTATTCCTTTAAACCTCAGGTACTATAGGGGAATAATTTCCTTAAGAGGACAATGTGCATTCAGTGGGCTCGATTTTTTCCTTTCCGTTTCATTCTATTGTTACAGATCTTGGTATAGTTTTTTACAGTCATTAATTTATGCTTATGTTATTAATTGTTGTTTTTGAGTACATGTTTCAAACTTTGTTGTTTATATTTATGCTTTTGATTATTATGTTGAACTAAAGATATGTTAATCAAGAGTTTGATGTAATCATTAGACTATTGGTGTCATGTAGATTAGAATTCTCAAACTTGTCAAATAAATGACTTTGATCTTTATAGAATTTTAGTGGCTAAAAGATCCATGGGATGTCCAAGAAGGGACTTTTGAGTGTTATGAAGTTATGATAGTTCCACATTACCTTGGAATTTTAGTTATTCAACTTTCTATCTTATCGAAACATTCAATCGATTAGTGACATCCAAAAAATAAAGGAATGTAGAGGGATGATAAGTATTGTACTCAACCTTAATCAAAAGTTTGGGGTTCAAATGTTGGATTGAAGTCAATGAATTACCCCTCAAAATAGGATGAATCCATATTAATCAAATATTAAAGAAATAATTATCTCCTTATAAACATTAGATTAAAAAGTCGCAAAAAAATAAAGTTTTAACCATATTGATCGAAACATAAACAACAAAATATGCCTTTTGGCTATCAAAATAGTGTCATCGATTGCGAATGATTTTGAATAAGGGACTTGCCAAGACATCATTTAATTCAAATTATTTGAACGACATACGTTATTTCATTGAACTCCAAAAGATGTGTTTTTAAATTTTAATTAACTTATCAAGTACACAACTAATTATATAAGATGTATAATATTTAGATTCTGTATGTAGAGGTCTTGAATAGGAGAAAAATCGCAATTGATGAATAAAATGTTTGTACCACTTTTGAAAATACAAATTTAGACAATGAAACAATTACATATCTTTTTTAAAGACTTTGGTGATGAATAACTACAGTAAAATGAAGAATTAATAACAAAATGCATAAACACTTAGAATCTTTTGGTTTTAAGATTAAAAATATATTTTATTTCATCTTTGGATAAAATATTCTTGACAATTTATCGTAGGGCTGTACCCACTCGAAAACACTTATATAATCAAATGTTTAGAAGTAGATTATTGACGTAGTTCACCACCGTGCGAAGCGCATGCAATTTACCTAGTATGAATAAAACCTAGGTCCTAGACTTTTGGTGATGACTTTGGGTCTTTGGCTTTTAAATTAACAATATGTTAAATAATAAAATGTATTTTATAACATTTTTCAAATATGAATAAAACCTAGGTCCTGGTGATGTCTTCGGGTTTTTGCCTTTTAATTAATTTTCAATTAATTAGGTTTAAAATTAAAAGATACTATAATAGAAATTAGCAAATAATACGGCAAAATCAATATACGCAAGCACTCCTTTTAAAAGTTTAAGATCAAATAATACGACAACAAGATTTTACATTCTTAGCTTTTTGGTGAAAAAATATATTATAGTGCTTCTTCTAGAACACACTCATAAAAGAAATATTTTAGTAATGGTGTGTTCTGAGATGATACTTTAAAAATAAATAAATTAAAAATTAATTGAATCACATCAATATCAAAGAGAAATTAATGTGATTGAGATAATTTTAGAAAATCTAATTTTAATCCTATCATATATTATAAAATTCCTAAAAAGTTGAAATGATATATCTTTTAAAAAAAATAACCGATCAAATTGTTCTAATTTTTTTAAAAAACGAAATGGGGAGTTTGTGAAAGGAGGGGAAATGGCCACGTCTAAGGCATTAAAACTATCGTATCCTTGCCGACAAACTATGCCCTCTTCATTAGAATTTAGTATCTATTTTACTACTTGTACCAATATAGTATAATTTCTTATTTTAAGAATCATCTTTCCAACATATATTATTTAAAGGGGAAACAAAATAATTGAACAACATATATTATTTTAAATAGGGAAATTCATAATAAATTAAAACCCCACTTTGAAAGCTAAGGTTACTTTATAAAAATTCAAATGCATATGATTGACTATAAGAGAATATGTGGCTTGCAACTCTTTGTCTTCATATCATCCCATCATTTTGGTTTTTCTTCCCAGGGGTGTTAATGGTACACTAAAATATCACTAAATTAATATATGTGGGATTATCAAATATTATTACTTTTTAGAGGTATTATTTAATCGATAAATTAATATTTACTAATTTAAAAAGTATTTTAAGATTCAATGAAGGTTAATTTTGATTACATCAAAATCATTGTATCTTATTAATTTATGTATCATATTTATTGAATTAAGTTTTAACAAAAAACAAAAACGCAGTAGATGAAAGTGAAGAAAGGGGGGGGGGGGGAATTAAAAAATTCCTTTAGTCGACTCACCTGCAGATTAGTTTAACAATATAAGATAAGAGTAACTGCAGTAAGTAAAGGACTCAACCATTTTATATTGGTTCAGAACACCGATGTGGTGCTTACTTCCAGTCCCCTTGGATTTCAAGGGTTTCCTTAGGAGCTTGTTGAGAACTTGGGTGTTTACAAAGTATTTCGACTCGGAGCCCTGTTTGATATGCAAATCAGATTTTCTACTTTGACACAACCTCTACTTCTAAAGGAGGTTTATATAGATAGATAGGCTGCTTGCTCTTGTAAGGAAAAATTCAAGGGTGTTTCTCTCAATCAAGGATATTGAGGGATTCCTTGATTGAGGCGATTGGCTGATTCATGTCCATATTAGATATGTGCATGATTAAATCGTTTTACTTCCTTCTTGAGATGATCATCTCGAATCTCGGCTTGATTTGATTCTCTTCATTCTCTTGATAGCCCCCTTGATTCTTGGATGGATTTTTGTCTTCCTTCTCTTGATAGCCCACTTGATTCTCCGTTGGATATCAGATTGTATATCTTCCCTTCTTGGTGCTATATGTTTGGCTCCTTTTCTTTTTGATTTCTTTTCTTGCGAAGGGTACAAATAATTGTTAAGAGTCGTTTATCAAAATCAATTGGTTTTATGAGGTTAACAATCTCCCCCTTTTTGATAATGACAATTAATTCACAATTTTAATATAATGCTTTTAGAGAGATAATGGAGCTTCCCTGTTTTTCATGATGTGTTTGTTTGTAGATCCTAGTTTGATTTGTTGCTCCCCCTGCCTTTATGGTTTCATTGGTTGTGTTAGCTCTCCCTGCCTTTATGAAAATTGTGGGAACAAACCCTCCCCTTTTGCATTTATCAAAAAGAAAAAAAACTAGGACACATAGGATAAGCCAAACGAGGTAGCAACAGATAATAGCAGAGCAACAGTTAGGAGGACAAAGAGTCCTCAATAAGCAATCCAAAAATAATAATAGAGAGAAGTAGGGACATACCCCCTATTGAAAGATAGTTCAAAAGTAGCAGACAAAAACCAAAAGATCCAGGTTAGATTTTAGCGATCACCCAGAAAGTATTTAAGGGTGTTGATGACCTTTCCACAAAAGGAGTTGTAGGAGCGTTCCACATTTCTAGAGAGACTGGAGTAAGAGGTCTGGACAGTGACAACAAGGTCATTGTTTGAGGAGTTGACTCCACTTTTGAGAGAGTCAACTTGTTGATTGTGGAGATTCCTTCCTGTTTTATGTCAGTCATAGCAAAACATAACTTACCAACGTTAGTGCTCGTATTAGTTTGAAGGCGAAATACCTTTTTGATAGCATCATGAAGAGTCTCCAAACCACGTTCCACCGCCAGGTGCGAGTCTTGAGTTCATCATTGTCCTGTATCAGGAGGCCAACTGACTCTGCAGAGATCTTTGTGGGTTTGACGGTTTCAACTCTCGCTTTAACAAAGTCTTTTTTCACCCATTTGTTTTCCACCTGCACATACCCCATACTAGAGAAAGTACGAGAATCATAAGTAGAATTAATAACAATAGGTGTAAACATAGAGAGATCCACAAAACGATCCACCAGGATGCGCGAGATGAGTAACCCATACGGCAGACTTGCAGAGGCATTAGGGTCTTCAACACTTTCCAGCATGTATTCTTTGAACCAAACCGCCCAGTTGATGGGTTATTTCTTATGTAATAAGTAGAGAACAAACACGTACTGAGTAGAAATACTACTTAGAGATCCTTTTCTGGAAATAAGAGTGGTGGCAACAATATGTGATAGAAGGCAATGTTCAAAACAAAGAGATAGAGGCCCAAAATCAGATAAGTCAGAGTCTGGCTCAACTACAACTCTCTTAGCACCTTCTAGAGAAACCTCAAAATCATCGGGCCAAGCTTCGTTCATATACGAAATCACACCAGAAAACTTAGTACCAAACATATCTTCAAATAACAGTTCATTGATAATAATACATCATCCCATTACAAGGGTTTCCGCCTCATCACTATTAGTAGAGATGCAGAGACTTGCATGGAAAAGTCGAACAACTTCTTCAAAAAATTCAAGACCACACAGACTAAACAACAAGGAGAGTTTTTGAGCCTTGAGAAACGAACTTACCGGACATTGAGAGTCCCTCAACTTACTGAGATTGATAGCACGTCCATAGACAATAGTCTGAATTTTGAAGCTGTCATACCTATTCTCTATTCGACTCCACAGAATCTTTGCACGTCTTCAGGAGAGAGATCCTGGCGCGTTAGGACGAGGTTTCTTCTGATTCTTCTTCTTGACAGAGGAAGCTTTTCTTTTGATAGAAGAGGTAGGAGAATTGAGTGATTCATCAGAGGAATTGGAAGAGAGACATGATGTTCACTTCGAAGGAACTCGAAGAAGTTAAGTTCTTGAGAGAAGCCATGGAGTGAGTTCTAGGAATATTTTATGAGAGAAAAAGAAGAGAGAAGATAAATAAAGAGGGGGAAGAAAACGGAAAAAAAAGAACAGTCAGAAATGAAGGGGAGACGTCTGAAAGGAAGTGAAAAGATGGGAGTTATGGAGAAGAGGAAAGGGCGAACATGTAATAATTAAGGACAGAAAATCTGAAAAGGAAAAACACATTAAAGACATACAAGGAAAAATCATATTAATTAAAACAAGTAATACCAACACAATTTTGAAGGAAACAAAATCTTTCCTTAAGAAGGGTTTTTATAAAAATGTCATCTAATTGATTTTCAGAATCGACGAATTCTAGAGAGAAATCACCATTTTCAACATGATCTCTAATAAAACGATGTCGAATATTAATATGTTTAGCTCTAGAATGATGCATAATATATTTAGAAAGGCTAATGGTACTAGTATTATCGCAAAAAATAGGAACCGCTTCGTAAGAGAGATCATAATCCACTAATTGATGTATCCTCCATAATAATTGAGTACCAAAACTTTTCTCGGCTAGATATTTAGATTCTGTTAGTAGATAGTGCAACTGAGGGTTTTTTCTATGTGCTAGGAGATCAAGGATTGTCCTAAAATTTGACAAGTTCCGCTAGTACTTTTGCGATCATTTTTGTCACTTGCAAAATCAGCATCTGAGTATCCAATTAAATCAAAGTGATAGGAGTGAGGATACCATAACCCCAAGTTTGTAGTTCCAATCAAATAATGAATGATTCATTTTACTGCAGTGAGATGTGATTCTTTTGGAGTAGATTGAAAGTGTACATAATATCTAGTCAACTTGCAGTGAGGAACCGACCATAGTGACCCGACCATTCCATGATACATTTTCTCATCCACATCTTTTCTTTGTGCATTTGTTTCAAGGCAAGTAGATGGACTCATGGGAGTCCCGAATGCTTTTTCCTTTTCTAGGCTGAACTTTTTTATAAGTTCCTTTGTATATTTGGTTTGATTGATAAACGTTCCATCAATTGACTGCTTGATTTGTAATCCAAGGAAGATTGTGAGTTCTCCTATTAGACTCATTTCAAAATCCCCCTTCATAAGATTAGCAAAGTTCTCACATGGAGTGGGGTTAGAACTTCCAAAGATAATATCATCAACATAGATTTGAGGTGTAAGAATATATGCACCAGATCTTTGAATGAAAAGTGGTGTGTTAATTTCCCCCCATCGAAAATCATTTTGAAGTAAAAAAGTACTTAATCTCTCAGACCAAGCTTTTGGAGCTTGTTTGAGATCGTAAACTGCTTTGAAAAGTTTGTAAACATAGTCAGGACAAAAAGGATTTTCAAACCCTAGGGGTTGTTTGACAAAAACTTCTTCTTTTATAAAACCGTTAAAGAAAGTGCTTTTTACATCCATTTGAAAAAGTTTAAAACGTTTAAAAGATGCATATGCGAGAAGAATACGAATGGATTCTAACCTTGCTATCTGAGCAAAAGTTTCATCGTAATCAATACCTTCCTGTTGGGAATATCCTTGAGCTGCCAATCTTGCTTTGTTGCGAATAACTTTTCCATCTGCATTTAGCTTATTTCGAAAGACCCACTTGGTTCCAATAATTGAATAGTTTTTCGGTCTTTCAGTAAGAGTCCATACTTGGTTTCTTTCAAACTGATCAAGTACTTCTTTCATTGCTTGTCTCCAGGATTCATCATCAATTGCCTCATTATACGTTTAGGCTCAATTTGAGAAACGAGTGCTACGGATGCTTGTTTTTTCAATGAAGCTTTGGTTTGTATTTAGTCAGTTGTCTTACCCATGATGAAGTGGTTTGGATAGCTAGAGTTATGTATCCATTCTGTGGGAATGCCAGTCTTTTCAACTAGGATAGTCAACTCTAGTTCTAAAGTAGTCAACTCATCTGGTGTAGTTTGATCTGACATGTTTGTGAGACTTTCAGTATTCAAAGTAGGATTAGTTTCATCATCAGTAATTTCTACTTCCTACATTCTTGGGTTAGTATCATAAAAAATAACATGGACAAATTCTTCAACACTCAAAGTACTTTTATTAAAAACTCGAAATGCACGACTGATAGGTGCATAACCTAAGAATATACCTTCATCGCTTCTTGGGTCAAACTTATCCAGATTTGTCTTGTCGTTGTTGTGCATGAAACATTTGCATCCGAAAGGATGAAAGTAGCTAATGTTAGGATTTTAACCTCTTCATACTTCATATGGAGTTTTCTTTAATATATGTCTGATAAGGCACCTATTTAGAATATGACACGCGATACTTATTGCTTTTGCCCAGAAATGGTCAGAGAGATTTCCATCAAGAAGCATGGTTCTGGATGTGTCCTGTAATGAACGATTTTTCCTTTCTACCACACCATTTTGCTATGGTGATCTAGGAGATGAGATGTTTTGAGTGAAACCATTTTTATCACAAAAATCCTCTAACACTTTATTCTCAAATTCTGCACCGTGATCGCTAGGAATTGTAGAAATAAAATATCTTGATTCTCTTTGAATTTTTCTACAAAACACTTCAAAGTCAATGAAAGCTTCATTTTTATGGGATAGGAATATGACCAGGTGGATCTTGAGAAGTCATCGACAATGACAAAAGCATATTTCTTACCACCAATACTAGCTATTCGAGTGGGACCAAAGAGATCCATATGCAGAAGTTGCAGAGGTTTAGTGGTACTTACAGTATCCTTGACCGTGAACAAAGAACGAGTTTGCTTACCAAGCTGACAAGCGTCACATATATGGTCCTTTTTCAAATTTTAACTTTGGAAGTCCAATGACTAGTTCAAGTCTGGACAATTTTTCAAGGGCATGCATGCTTACGTGACCAAGTTTTCTATGGCATAGCCAAGATTTGTTTGACACTGCAGTGATACATGTAAGTGTAAGTACGTCAATATTATTTAGAACGTAGATATTATCAACACGATCTCCAATGAATGTGATATCCTTAGTCGTATGTCTGATGGTGCAATTTGTAGTGTTGTATGAGATTTTGAATCCAATATCACATAGTTGAGTGATGCTAAGCAAGTTGTGTTTGAGCCCGACTACAAGATATACTTCTGATAGATCTCATGATAAGCTGAGAATGATTTATCCGACTTCTACTACTTCTCCTTTTGCATTGTCTCTGAACAGTACATATCCTCCATCAATTTTTGTAAGAGATTTGAAGTTTTATTTCTTTCCGTACATATGTCTGGAGCATCCACTGTCTATTACCCACATTCTCTTTTTTAGGTTTTCTTGGTTTGCTCCTGCAAGACAAATAGATTAATTTATTTTAGGTACCCAGATATTTTTGGGTCTTTGAGGGTTAGGATTAACAACTTTTGGTCTCCAAATCCATTTTTCAGAGGAATATTTCCTGTAGTAAAAAGATTTATGGCCTATATCACCACAAGTAAAACAAGTAATTTGAACGGAGTTTTCAGCAGAATGAAAAGAGGAATTATAAGAGACAATTAAGATAGATCTATTGGATCTGATGGAACTATGACTAGGAGACTTTCTGATGCTATTCAACTGCATTTTTACTTCCTTCGGTTCTTCTTCTAGCAAGTCGACTTCAATCTGACTTGCTTCTAGAAGAATTTTCCAGTCCTTCTTTTCTTGAGCAAGTTTGTTATATTCATCGATAACTTTCTGCAATTCGTTAGTAACCATATCAGAGAGTTCTATAAGTCATTGAAATTTGAATAGTTAAAAGGTCTTACCTCACTTGATTCCCCTAGTGCCATGAATCATATGTTGGCGGTTTCATCACGATCATCTTCAAATGTTTATCCTTGACTCCAGGCTTCAAGACTTTTTGAATCTTCACTTCTTCGGTTGTTTCTCCGTTTTCGCTCTGGATAATTTTGTTTAATGTGGCCTGGTTTTTCGCAGTAGTAGCATCGATCATCATTTCTTTGGTATTCAATGTTCTTGAAACTTGTTGAGGCCTTTGCCTCCATTGACTCGGCATTTAGCTAACTCCTCGATTGATGAGGGTCATTCCCTCACTTTGAGTTTCATTTATCTCTTCTTCAACTTCAGTAGTTCCAGAAGTGAATGCGACAGTTTTTCTTTTATCATCTCTGTGGTATCTGTTAATATGATTTTGTTCATAAGCCATAAGATTTCCTTTGAGTTTGTCATAAGTCAGTTTTTCCAGATCTCCATTTTCTAAAATGGTTGCTTTAGTTTCCCATGCTTTTGAGAGACTTTTATTGAGATTCCTGACTTGTAGTCCGTTTGAGTATATCATACCCAAAGACTTGAGCTCACAAATGATTTTACTGAACCTAACATGTTCTCAACGTTTTCATCTTCTGCCATTTTGAACAACTCATATTCGTTCTTCAATAAACTGAGTCGAGCTTCCTTGACTTTGTTGGTTTCTTCATAGGTAACTTCAAGTTTGTCCTACATTTATTTCACAGTTTCACAGATTAAAAATCTTTTCATATTATGCTCTACTAATTGCACAGTACAATAAGCTTATTGCCCTAGCTTTAGTTTAGATTACCTCTTGTTGGTCCTTTGTAATGTCAAAGAATTTTAAATCAAAGGGTTTGTCAGTAGCGTCCTTTCCAGGAAATCCATGAATTGGCTTTGGTCCCTTCGTGATGATTATCTATGCCATGAGGTCATTTGAGATAACAAAAATTCTAAATCTGTCTTTCCAATGAGAGTATTGTTGACCATTGAAGTAAGGGGGTCGATTTGAGAAATGTCCGTCTTGAAGGAGAGCATCATGGATTTGACAGTTCGCCATATATCTTTGCTCATGTGTGGTTAAGCACTTTATCTGTGAGACTTGCTCTGATACCAATTGAAAGTGAAGAAGGGGGTGAATTAAAAAATTTCTTTAGTCGACTTTCTGTGTGGGATAGTCGACTCACCTGCAAATTAGTTTAACAATATAAGATAAGAGTAAATGTAGTAAGTAAAGGACTCAGAGAATTTTATACTTTTTCAGAACATCGATGTGGTGCCTACTTCCAGTCCCCTTGGGTTTCAAGGGTTTCCTTAAGAGCTTGTTGAGAACTTGGGTGTTTACGAAGTATTTCTACTCGGAGCCCTGTCTGATATGCAAATCAGATCTTCTACTTTGACACAACCTTTACTTGTATAACTTACACTTAAATCGTTCTTTCTCTTTTCAATTATTTACTTATGAGAGTACAATATTTTTATGAAAGACAACAGGAGAAAATAGTACAAGTTCAAGTGAAGTCTGTACTTGATAACTAAGACTAAATGAGGTCTATATAGATAGGTATGCTGCTTTCTCTTGTAAGGAAAAACCCCAAGGGTGTTTCTCTCAATCAAGGATATTGAGAGATTCATTGATTGAGGCGATTTGCTAATTCATGTCCATATTAAATATGTGCATGATCAAATTGTTTTACTTCCTTGTTTAGATGATCTTCTCGAATCTCGGCTTGAATTGATTCTCTTCCTTCTCTTGATAGCCCCCTTGATTCTTGGATGCATTGCTGACTTCCTTATCTTGATAGCCCACTTGATTCTTGGCTGGATTGCTGATCTTTGAATTAGTCTTTGCTAGATTGAACTATTGCTAGGATTGTGGGTATGTTGAATTGATTTGGAATTCCTCTAATCATGACTTTCCTTTCTTCCGTTGGTTATCAGATCGTATCTCTTCCCTTCTTCGTGCTATATGCTTGGCTCCTTTGCTTTCTTATTTCTTTTCCTGCGAAGGGTACCGATAATTGTTAAGAGTAATTTTTCAAAATCAACTGATTTTATGAGGTTAACAATATAATCATATTTCACTAAGTTGTCTTAGATATATTTGTACTTTTAAAGAATTATTAATTTATAATTTTAATGGGACCATACATTTATATAGGGGTCTTTTGAAAATATATTATCTTATTATCTTATTGAAATACGTGGGTTTTTTCATTGTATTATCTTAGAGAGATTAATAATTTACCAAGTATTAATTTAATGATGTTTTACTGTATTGTTATTTTATAAAAAAAATTATCATATCAATTTTTAGTTATTTTATTTTATATAATCAAAATTACTTTTCAAAACATCCCATCATTTTGGTTTTTCTTTATAATATCAATACAATTTGATTAATTTTTTATGTTCTTATAAAAATAATAATAAAAAAGTTAGAACGTCTTACCGATGGCTTATAGCTCTCATTAAATATTTTTATTGTTTAAAAAGTGATGAATCAAGAAAATAGGAAAGAAAACAAGAATAGAGATTCATCTCATTATTTTGTGGTAGTGTAAAACAATACTAAGCAAAGATAAAATAAAAAGATTAAATCACACAAGCGAGAAGAAATCATCAAAAAGAAAATAAATAACTGAGTTTACTTAAATTAAGTATCAAATAAGAGAAATTTAAATCATAAGAGAGAAAAAATATCTAATAACTTGTAGTTTGTTATAAAAAATCAGCGGAGTACCTTGTAGCTTAGCAGATACTATTCGAAAGTCGAGATGTTAGTATTAATTTAATTTAATTTCGATCAGATCAGAGTAGTACAATAAGTTTTGGTGTTGGGACTTTGAGTATTATTCATGTAGCCGCTTGGAGTCCCTTCCATCACACGACGTCTAAATCAAAAGCTTTAATATGTTATTATTTTTAACTTAATATATAAAATATATTTTACACATATTTTTTGGTATGATACTGGTTCGATATTATTTTGGTTAATTTTTATAAAATAAAAAATCTATCTAATTATTCACTCTAATTATAAATTTATATAATAATCATCATCTAAAAATCAATTCAATTTGATATGATTTAATTGGTAGTCTTTTTTCTAGACACTATGATGACCTTAACCTCCATTACATGACTCAGCCTACATAAACTCTGTAAAAATACGAAAAATAACTTTCCTTGTGAAAGTAGGGAAAATAAGTTGCACTAGCTAGTGATATTTCAGATTGATTATGTCCTCTCCAACATCCAACACACCTTATCTTCATCCCCATTCCTCGTATCAAAGGCGTATCCAGGATTTTGAGATGATGGGTGCACAGTTATAAAATAAATTTGATTGGTTCGCCATTTAGTTTTTTACTACTGAAAACCGTTAAAATTTTAAAATTATAGGTCTAAAATTAATTCTTATATATATATATATATATATATAGACACACACAGTGGCGGAGGGAGGATTTTCATCAAGGGGGTTCAAAAAATAAATAAATCACGTAAATAATATCCACAAATAAATGGGTCGGATAAAAAAAATTTAATTTAGAGCACATATATCTAAAAACTTAAATAGATCATTACAATTGTACTCTACTAGGTTTCATATCTTGAAATGTCTTAATAATAGCATCATTAGGAATACTATCAAATACATCTTTTTTCTACAAAAGGCACCAAACAACCACTAAAAAAATCATCACTTAGTTGACTTCGCAAGTCATTCTTGATAAACTTCATTGCCGAGAAAGCTCTTTCAACGGATGCAGTGACAACTGGTAGAAGTAGAGCAAGTTTCACTACGTGGAACACCAGAGGATAATTTGAATGTTTTTTTTGTTTGGACTAATCTTTTGGAAAGATCACGAAGTCCATTTAGATCAGAGAACCTTTCATCAACATCACGAACATCAACAATGTAACTTGCAAGTTGATTCTCAAGAGTCCATATTAAGTTCATCAAAATCATCTGGATATAATTCAGTCATCCTCATTATTTTTTTGCTATCAAAACTTGAAAACGAGTTAATTGGATTCAAACAAGCGATTCCATGGAGCAAATCAGTAGCTACCTCATTAAAATGATCATTAAGCTCTTGAAGTTGCCAATCAATAATATTGACAAAACACTTCAATACGGTAATGATGTAAGACTGTATAGTGAGCAAGTCTTCGCCGTGATCTTAAAGAGCTAACATATGGCTCCTCAAAGTTAGGTATCAAAATTTCTTGTTTGGTACAAAATATAAATACCTTAGCAATAAGAGAATTCCATTCATCATCCCTTAAAACTTGCAACCTTTTCTTTGCTACTTCAACAAGTAGCATGACATTTGCAACATCTTGCTCCTTTCTTTGTACGCTATTTATTGAGCTCATTTTGTGATTGCTAATACATCTCTCATCAAATGCAACATGAACGCAACCTCAAATGTTCGACAAGATTCAAGATGTCACATTTGCCTTGGCTCTTTCATCCATACTTCGTGCATCAAGAGCAATTGATTCAAGAACTTCAACAATAGAGACAAACATAAGAATAAAATTGTTAAAGGATTTATAATATGATCCCCAACGAGTATCACAAGCTCTTGAAAGACCAAGTTGTTGATTCAAGCCCCTACTGGTTGTCAGTTCACCCATATCTAATGCATCTTAAATTTCTGCTTTTTGAGAATCTCGTAAATCATCCATACGCTTAAAAGAAGATCCCAATACATTAAAAATATTTGAGACCAATACTACAAGTTTTCCCACTTCAACACACTTTTTAGAGACCCCAACAAGAGTTAGTTGAAGTTGATGAGCAAAACAATGTATAGAATGAGCCGATCTACTTTCTTCCCTAATCAACATTTTAAGTCCATTGACCTCACCTTGCATATTGCTTGCCCCATCGTAACATTGTCCATGCACACGTGATGGACTCAAAGAATGTTGAGCAAGTAAATTAATAATTGTCTTTTTCAGGGATAATGCACTAGTATCTTGAATATGAATAATGTCAATAAGTCGCACCATCACAAATCCCATTCTATCAACATATCGTAATACAGTAGCCATTTGCTCCTTTCGTGAAATATCAAAAGATTCATCAACTAGTAAGGCAAAGTAGGCACCATTTAGTTCCTCGAGAATAGCTTTAATTGTTTCTATCTTGCATGCACTCACAATATCTTTTTGAATTATTGGAGAAGTCATTTTGATCATTTTGAGGGGCATGTTCAAGTACATAATCATGAATTTTATCACACCTTTTTGCATACAATGAGAGAATCTGAAGAAAATTACCCCTACTAAGTGATGATTTAGATTAAGAAGTCTTACTACATCAACCAAAACACTTAAGCGGATATAATATCCATGTTTAATTTGATTAGATTATCTCTCAAATGCAGATTGAATCGACTGTTGTTGTCGTATAAATCTTGACATTTTTTTTTTGATCGATTATGTGGGCTATTCTGCAGAACAATATGCTTGTCAAGACCACTATTTTTATTCCAATTCTTAAATCCTGTATATGAAAATACTTCACCTCCACCTTGATTAATATTATGATCTTTAAATAGATAGCAATACAAACAATAGGCTGCATCTTTACTAACATTGTACTCCAACCAATCATGATATACATCATCAAACCATTCATGATTAAAACTACGCATTGCTCCAGAAATATTTGTTTGAGGGTACTCATGTACCTCCAAGCGAGGTTGATAAGGACCACTCACAAGGTATGCCCTTCTAATAACATCACGATGATTTGGATGATAATTCAATATTGAAGTTCTTTCACCGAGATCAAACTTTAAAGTACTCAAATCAAATTCTTGAGAAGAATGTGATGGTACTTCTGAATGATTGACATTATTCTCTTGGTTAGATTGACTATGACTATAAGAGGCTAAACTTGATTTCGACATTGGGGTAAAATACTTCTTCATTGAATATTAAGATTGGATTGTAAAGTAAAAGTTTAGTTAGAATTTAAGAGAATTAAACACACAATAAGAACTATTAAAAAAAAAGCATACGCACAATAAGGACCAAAACCAAAAAGCTTAAGCAATGGTTATTTGATTATTAAATTATATTTCTCTATCTCTCCAATTTTAGAATAAGAAAATATATTAAATTAGCCAAACAAAAAAATTGAAACTCAGCCAACTAAAAGAAAGCACATCAAGAAATAACGAAATAAGGTATATAGAAATCTAGTAAGAAAAAAGGGAACCAAAAACTTACCGAAGTAGTTATTAATGGAGATGAAAGAAACAATTGCGGATATAGACTTCAAGATTTCAATAATGACCAATCCAACGGAAGCAGCAAGTAGCAGCGACAAGTAGCAGCAAGCAGCAGCGACAAGTAGCAGCCATCAGTGACAAGCAGCAGCCAACGCCCAACAAGGAAGAAGAGCGATGAAAAAATAAAATGTAAAAAAAGCCTAAAAGAAGAAAAGGGTTTTTTTAATGTTTGACTTTGTAATTAGGGATTAAACTAATAAATCCTAAATTCCCTATCAGGGTTTTAATTTTTTGGAACTAAAGTCGTTTTCGGATTCCATTATTATTTTAAAAAAATAATTAAAACGCCTAAAATATAAGTTGATAAAAAAATGCCTCTGTTCGGATTCGAACACGCGACCTTGCGTGCAGCAGCGCGAATTCTTGAACCCACAACACCACTGAGCTACGCCTTTGGCGTATGTTCAGGGGGTTCAATATTATATATATACAGATAAATTAAAAATTTAATCGTATATATATAGTGTAATTTTTTGACGATGGGGGTTCAGATGAACCCCTTTGGTTCAACGTAAATCCGCCTCTGGACACAAACACCAATTACCACTTAGAGAAGTGTTATTTAATTTTAGAAAGAAAAATAAAATAAGATAAATATAAAATTCAAATTTCTAACCTCGAGGAAAGAGGTGCACCCAGTCATAATCGCATTATGTGATACTTCAAGTGTGGGTTCACACATCTATATTTCAATATTTTCTCGGGAGGGGACCATGGGTTCACGTGAACCCGATGACCCCCTCCCCCTAGATACTGTAATGACCCTCCAGGTCATTTTTAAATTA
>NW_006240028.1:0-4161 GCF_000226075.1 Solanum tuberosum
ATATATATATATATATATATATATATTATTTTTATTTATTATTAATATTATATATTTATTTATTTATTTTAAAACGTGACACTCCTTACAAAATATTCGACGTACGCCACTGAATATAATTGATTGGATAATATTCCTAAATTGAATGAATACAAACAAATAAACATTTGTCCAAATATTACATGAAAAAATTATCTTCAGATCGTTAGTGGAATACTTGACAAATCCACTTACGCAAATAATTAGAAATACATATTTATGAAACCATTAAAAGATATATTATTTGTTAAGACTATCAAAGTGATAGTTCTTACCATGAAAGCACTAGATGATTTATCATAACTATTCAAATCAAAACCATAGAGCATAATTCAATTAATTAATTTACGTATTTGTCGAATTTGGGCATAAGAACTGACGCTACATAGACTTACCACTTTACACCTAATATAATACAACAAAAAATGGTTTATAGTGCCCAATAATTCTTAACATCTTTATTAGTGACGATTTCATCAAAAAAAAAATCACTATTTTATAAATTGTTAAGCACATGC
The DNA here is from genome assembly GCF_000226075.1 of Solanum tuberosum. Lineage (NCBI taxonomy): Eukaryota > Viridiplantae > Streptophyta > Magnoliopsida > Solanales > Solanaceae > Solanum > Solanum tuberosum. The sequence continues at coordinate 558 of NW_006240028.1, forward strand.
TAACACGTAAAAGTTATTCATTATTATTAATAATGGAAGTGTGGACATAAAAAATGATGCGAGATAGAGTTTTATCACCTAATACAATTGTTAAAAAATGGGATAAAATTTCCTTATTATTAGAAATTTGCACAAAAAAAAATGATGTCAGATAGAGTCTTGTCACCTAATACAATAAAATATGAAGAAAAAAAATCGTTAAGTATAATTGTGTCAAGTAATATTTAGTGGTCTAGTGATCTATCTCATAAAATAATTCGCAGTTATAATCCAAATTTAACTGATATGCTTATCAAAATAATTAAAAATGACAAAAGATATTAACAGCAAACACCCGGTGCGAGTAAGTTTTTTCCGTCAGCATTAATTGTACATTGATGGGATGACTTTTAAATATTATTTTAAATGATTTAAATTATAATTAGATAATTTTTTGTAATTTATAATAATTAAAGTTATCTATCTCTTTATGCATTACCTACGTGAGTATATGTTTACAAATTCCTCACTCTCTTTTATTCTCAATTGTGTAAATAAAATTTGATTTTTAACAGAATTATTAACATGAGCAAATTACACTTATTCTGCTTATTTATTTTATTATTGATCTTCATTAATTTATATGTTTGATTACTATGTTACACTCTTTTAGGATAAAATATGCTTTTTAAAAAATACAATTGAAATATGATGTTTATTATTTTGGATAAGAGTTTGTAAAGTTTGAAAATATATATTTTTAATATAAATTCCACTGCAGTGTGTGTTAATAAATAGAACCTTGCACTGCACAAATCGTTCATTTCAAAGTATTATTATAAAAAGAATTTATTGTAATATTTTTCTGTAAATGACATAAAAATGATTACTTTGATAAATAATCACTATATTTAGATTACTATCGAGAAACTCTCTTTTGGGATAGGCAAATAAATTCTCTTCATAAAGACAAATATAAAGTAATCATAAAATTCACATATCACATAAATTATGTCGTCTTATATTCTCTATATTTAGATTACTATAGAAAAGAAAAAGATATTATTGATGACATATTTTATTGGGCAAATTACATAAATCCTACTAGTTTAGGTTCTAATTATTAAGATTTTTGATACTTTTAAATATTACTTCCTCTACCATATTTCATGCTTAAGGTATATGAGTCTGAATCCGTGAGATATATGTATCTGTCGAATTTTTATATGCTTAGGGTATATGAGTCTGAATCCGTGAGATATATGTATTTGTCGAATTTTTAAACCGGGATACATATTTTATAACTGATTTCCTTAATTAGAGGAGTAATTGAGGATTTTCAAAATATATAGACAATTAATTCTAAAAATTTAAATTAATTAAATCCCTTAATGTAAGGTGGAATTCAAGGAGTGTGTTTTTTAATTAATTTTATTTATTATTCTTTGAAATAACGAATTCATTAATAAAAAACAAAAACATGTATGTCTTGGTCATGTAATTTGATTAATTTCATTTTATTACACTTAAAATAATAAATTCATTAATTTGATGTATCTATTATCAATATATGATGTATCCAACAAACTAAACATTTAGATACATGAGTGTCATACAAGTACATTCATATGTATCATAGAAGTATCTAGTATTAATTTTATGTATTTGTTATCTGTATCTAGTATTAATTTCATGCATTTATTTATATGATCTAATATTATTTCATTTATCTTTTATATATATAATTTGATGTATCAAGTATCAATTTCATACGTTATATCCAAAACATGTATCTCGGATAAATATGAAAATAGTAAGATACATTGTAACATAACAAATATATATATATATATATATATACACACACACACATGATACAGATACATATGACAAGACTCAGATACATGACACAACAAATTGTGTCAAATACATGCGTAAATCTCCAATATATTTATTTACATACACACTTAATAAGATACACTGATAGGGTATATAACTGGTACCATCTTCAATATCGAATTTGGTAAATCTATTGAGCTTGAAATCTCTACTTACAACGATACACATTGTCTCTGCGTGCGAGAGGCGTCACCCCTTGAGAGAAAAAATGGTGGGTATGTTGGGGGATTGATTTGAGAGTGAGAAAATCAAAGGCTAAGAGTTTGACGTGTGTGTTGACAAGTTGTAAAACATCCATTTTAATGGAGTGTTGACTACTGATCAAGGGAAGAGAAAGAAGAAGAGTTAGAGCTTTACCCTAACTCATATTCCTGAGAGAAAGACATTTGTTTTAATTAAAATGTTAATTTTGGAGTTTAAATGTAAAAATAATCTATCCATCCTAATTTTAAGGGATCAAAGGTGGGTATTTGATTGTATCTTTAATAATATATGGTATAAAATATTAAAAGTGGCAATATATATAATTATTTAAAAGTAGAGATAAAATTAGTATATACGATAGTGAATTAGAAAGCTATCCAATATTCGCAGTGTGCTCTCACCATATATCATCAATGTTTACTATTTAAAGAAAAAAAATCAGTCTAATTTTCAGGAATGATGTAAATTATTTATAAAAAAAAAACAAAAATTAAAGATGATCTAAACCTTATCCTATGTACACATCACATATTGTAAGCAATTTTGGCCAAAAAAAAAATGCTAAACAAATTGATCAAATAGAGATAGAGATCGTGTGTCCATAAAAAATTCTGACCAATTTTACAGGAAAATCAACAACTTTGTTAGCTTCTCTGTAATAGTATGTTAGAGTGATATCATCTTGAACAATATTGTTAATAGTATTTTAATAAGGGAAACTTTCGCATATAGCCACTCAAAAATAGTTTAATTGTGCTTCATAGCTATAGTTTGCTAATTACGATTCGTAGCTACAATGTTATAGGGAGGAGAGTGACGAGCGAGATTGGGAGAGGGAGGAGAGAGGCGAGTAAGAGAGGGCAGAGAGTGGAGAGAGACAAATTGTATAGGTATATTTTTTTCGAATTGTATATGTATATCTGTCAAATAATTGTATATATAGATTGGGAGAGGGAGGAGAGAGGCGAGCGAGATTGGGAGAGGGAGGAGAGAGGCGAGCGAGATTGGGAGAGGGAGGAGAGAGGCGAGCGAGATTGGGAGAGGGAGGAGAGAGGCGAGCGAGATTGGGAGAGGGAGGAGAGAGGCGAGCGAGATTGGGAGAGGGAGGAGAGAGGCGAGCGAGATTGGGAGAGGGAGGAGAGAAGCGAGCGAGAGAGGGCAGAGAGTGAAGAGAGGTGAACTGTAATGTATATCGGTTAGATAATTGTATATATATAACTGATATACATATGTATTTGTATATCTGGCGAGAGAGATTGGGAGAGGGAGGAGAGAAGCGAGGGAGATTGGGAGAGAGAGGAGAGAGGCGAGCGAGAAAGGCCAAAGAGTGGAGAGAGAATAATTGTATTTGTATATATGTCATATAATTGTGTGTGTGTATATATATATATATATATTGGAAGTTGCCCGTGCGTGCACGGGCCCAATATATATGATGCGACAAAAGTTAAAAATACTTGTAAGGCGTCAATTGGAAGAACCATAATTAATTCAAACTGTAGCTATATTAGCTAATTAACTA
>NW_006240028.1:5985-20153 GCF_000226075.1 Solanum tuberosum
GAGATCTGGGAAACGGGAGAGAGGAAAACGAAAATATATGTATATATACAATTTTCTCTCGCTTTATACAAACACAAACGCATTTTATACATTTGCGTTTGTGTAAAAGCGAGAGAGGCGAGGGAGAGAATGAGAGTGGCAAGCGAGATTCACCAGGAGAGAGGCGAAATAGCAACAGTTTGCTATGGGGTACAATTAAATCAAACTGTGTTTATAACATTTAATTTGAATTAATAGTTTGCTATTATATACAATTTTCCCTTTGTTTTTTCCGTTGGCTCTATTTTGTTTTGTTGTTTTATGTCTAAGATTTGGGCCATTTGTTGGGCCAGATTTTTTTTTGGGGGAAAACAAAAGAATACTTTTAAATTCAAAATATTTATCAATGACCTTTTATTTGTAGAGATTTTTTATAGGGAAAATTGTATAAAATAACAAACTATTAATTCAAATTAAATACTATAACCACAGTTTCATTTAATTCTAATCTGTGGCAAATAATTTGCCACTCGCCTCTCTCCCCAGCTAATCTCGTTCTCCACTCTCCCTCGTCTCTCTCACTTTATACAAACACAAATGTATAAACTGTGTTTCTGTTTGTATAAAGTGAGAAAAAATTGTATATACACATGCAAATACATATATCTTCGTCCTATACACTTATAATTATATAATACAATTTTTTCCCTGTTCAGTTCTCTTTTGTCTTTCTCTCTTTATCGTTTTATACAAAAACGGATTATACAAAATACAATGTATAATTTGTGCTTGTATAAAGCGAGAGAGAGATTTGTATACAAATCTATCTGTTTACAAAAATATAGTTACATATACATATTTATATTTGTATTTAAATACATATAATACACATATACATATACGACTGAAAATCACAACAAAAAAACATATATACAAAAATACGGTAGATATACATTACAAATTTTTATGTATAATTATACCGAAAAATACAAATACAAATTTTTATGTATATGTATATCGAAATATACAAATTAATAGCCATAACAAAGTTTGTTATGGAACGCAATTATACAAATTATAGCTATAGCATACAAATATGATTTTTATGTTTGCTAAACCTAAAATTTACTCTTTTTTATAAATAAATATAGTTTGGATCATAATTATGAATAGTAACTACAGTTTTCCTAATTGCTATTCATAGCAACAAGTTCAGAGAGGAGAGAGGCAAACAAATTGTATCTCAAATCCAATTTATATCTCAATTGAAATTGTGATACATAGATAACAGATACACATATCCACATATACACAACCTCCTCTTCCTCTGATCTCAAATATTGTCCGCCTTTGTTCTCTCTCTTTTAATCTCATACACATATACACACTTTATCACTCCTAAAATAAATACACACACATACAATATGTATCAATATTTTGTGATTCATGAATGGCTAAAAACATTGATACAATAATTGAGTATTGTATCACCGCTAAAATAAGTATACGGATACAAATTTTCTGATAATAGTTGTATCAATTTTTTTCGATACATAGATATAGCTTGATAGATGTATTATTTTTTTATACACAAATATAATTTTTATCCCTAATATAATTTGATTGTATCAATATGTATAAATCGAAGAAGATATATTTTGAGAATATGCATATTAGTTTTTCTACATACACGGTATCCAAGTGGATTTACATGTATCTAAGATACATAGACATATTTCGGTAGTCTCACTCGCCTTCCTTCCATCTCGCTCGTCACTCTTCTATGTATATGGTCACACCTGATACATATAGATACATGTATTAGTGTGATTCACATGTATTTAGGATACATAGCTATCTGGCTTGCCTCCCTCCCTATTTTAATGTATCTGGTAGAAAAAAATACATGTATATAGGTGCATATTTTTCAATATATGGTAGAAAACTCTTAATTAGTTCGTAAGATATGTATTTTTTAAAAAGTATAAGTAGAATTAGTATATATGATATGAAGCTATGTCTAATAAGGTAGTTTTCCCTTTACTTGGGAGCAGTGTCATAAAAGACTCTGTTGGAACTCGCCTCGGGGCTCTAGCAAAATGCCCCAAGACTCAAGTGTGGGGCTTAGTTCGGCAAGACTTACTCCCTAAGCGCTTGACTGTACGTCCTAAGCATGCCCAACGCTCAAGGCTTGCCTAACAGACGATCTTACACAAATTATGTATTAAATTCTTTAGCTGACATTGTTGACCCTCATAATTCTTGAATAAATGAATGATACTTAATAGTTTTTAATCCATAGAATTAAAAATATTGAGAGTAACTCAAATAACAAGTTCTAGTATCACATCTTTACTATTTCATAACACTGTGAGAGGGTTATTATATATTACGTTACATTTCTTTTAAAAATACATAGATAAATTTTACTTTTTCACTTATCATTGGTCTTCATGTTGTTGTCACATGTCTCAAAATTATCATATTTTATTTAGCTATTTGAAAGTAATTTTATTTTTATTCATGATGGAGTGATATTTTTATTATAATACTAGTAAGTTTTATTGATTATTTTCTTTTAGGAGGGTATATTGTATAGTATAATAATAATAATATATTTTTAAAAATAATGATTCTTTTATTATTAGAAAGTTAAGATATTAGATTATTTATACTTATATATTAATCATGTTAGAAGTTTTATTTTCTATGAGTTTCCTTAATCATGTTTGTAATCATTTCAAATATTGATGTATTTTTATAATTTTGTGTTATTATATTGTAGTAGTATATTATAAATTAAAAATTGAAAGATCCAAGGGCTTACACCATACGTCTCGAGGCTTACGCCTCACATTATACTAAGTAAAACGCCTCGTCTCACGTTCCCGCCTTTTAAAACACTACTTAAGAGTCGCATCTTAATGTTAGGCAGTTGCATTTTATCAAAAAAACAAAAAAAACAAGGACCTTTTACTCCCTGAAAACTGATCAATTTGTATATAGTAATTTCTAAGGGTGTTTTTGGTACGTCGGAAAATATTTTCTAAATTTTCTCATTTGATTTTGATCAAAACTTTTGAAAAATATTTATTCTAAAAAAAATAAATTTCTTAAAATGAGAAATCATTTCCTTAACAGAAGTAGAGAAATAAGTTTCACAAGTGACCTTCCATTTTGACGGTGTCCTTCCTACTCTCAAAGACACATTATCTTTACCCCACCTCCCCTTCTCATAGTATGTCTAGATTATATACAATTTTTTTACAATAGTATTTTTTACTTATATACAGAATATAAAAAAATAAATAAGAAAAACTCACTTATTCTCTGATAAAATCATTTTTCTCTGTGTCGAACCACCCAAAGTTCCAATGTTTTCTCGGATAAAATATTTATTTTGAAATTGGCACAGAAGAATGAAACACAAAGTATAAAATGAATAAAGAAGTGCAAATAAAAGGACCAAATTAACATGTCTTTGTTAGTGGAATAGTGTGTAAGACTTTACTTAGCCAATATTATTTTAAATAGTATATCGAAGAATAAATATATTTTATTTTTGTGAGAATATAAAGATAAATATGACATATTTTATAATTAAATACACCATCCAATCCAAAATAAGGGAATTTCTAGTACTTTTCTTTAGTTCAAATCAAAATGAATGTTTTTTTCAAAGCTCTAAAGTTACCCTCTCTCTAATTGAATTTTCAAATTCAACACTACTTATTCCTACTTTGAAAAAAATCTTGAGGAAATTAAAGTAAAAAAGAAAAATATTTTCAAACAGTAATCATTCAATTAGTACAATTGATTATCTTTCTTAAAAAACAAATATTCATTTATTTTGAATTGAAGAGATAAGAGGGTCATCTCAATGTCATTCCTCACTAAAATACCTCATCAAGCATTACATGAAATAAATACATTTAAAAAAAAAAGGGCAATCAGTTAGCCCTGTTTTTTTTTAATCCCAAATTAGGAGTTTGGGGTTCTAAATTTTAGGACAGATCAAAAAAATATTGCAAAACATGAGTGCGAAAGTCATTTCCACCAGCCTTTCTTATTATTGAGTTGTCAATCAATTTTATTAAGGGTTCACATATTAATATACATATATATTTATTTAATTTTTTAATAGAAATACAAAATTTACTCTGTAAAAAAAAGCCCACGAACTCACACCTTGTTGTGAGCACTTGCACAATTATTTTCAGTGTAATCTAAAGTACAGTAAGTATTAATAGCTGCAAAACTGGCAAATTTGTGTAAAGGAATCAGAATGTTTTCTGTAGCACCAATCTTTCCAAATTCTCAATCAACTATTATTGGAAGGAGGACATACAATACTAATATTAATGCTTATCAAGCAAATTATCTAAGTTTTCGTCTTTGGCCCAATTTGCGTTCCAGAAGAACAAAATTAAGGAACCAAGCAATGGATCCTTCACGTCATTTGGCTGATTTTGAACCAACACTTTGGGGAGACCATTTTCTCTCCTACACTCCTCAACAAACAGTAAACGCGCCGCGCCTTCTCTTTTTTAAATACATTTGAGTTGTATCGTTTAATTAATGAAAATGATTATTTATCCATCCGCAGGAAATTAGTACACAAGAGAAAGTTGAAGTTGATGAATTAAAAGAGATGATCAGGAAAACGTTGGTGGAAACTCCTGACAATAGTACACAAAAACTTGTGTTGATAGACACAATTCAACGATTGGGAGTAGCATATCATTTTCATAATGAAATCGAAATATCCATTAAAAACATTTTTGATTCTCAACTACAGAGTGAGAATAATGATGACAATCTTCACGTTGTTGCTCTTCGTTTTCGACTACTGAGGCAACAAGGCCATTACATCTCTTCTGGTAACTTATATATATATATATATATATATTCTGCAACTTCTTCATTGTTTTTCCTTTTCTTTACTTACTTTTTGGCCCATTAGCTTTTCTATCTAATTGTAACTCCTACCTTACACTCATGTACTAGCTGGTAATTAAAGGCAAAATATTTTGGAAGAACTTAAAATTTGTAAAGAGCTTCAGATACTAATTTCACGTGGTACCTGCTTTTCCCATCATAATTTTGTTTATCAAGATTTAGATAGATGAAATTGAAGAAATTTCCTATTATATGTTGCTTCCGTTAGGATTTGAATATGAGGCTTCATGATTTATAAATTATTTTATTGACCACTATAGGCTACTACCAAGGGCAAGAAATTCGTACTCGCTCCGTCTTATTTGATGTGGCATCTTTTTCTTTTTAGTTCGTCCTAAAAAGAATGTTAAATTATTATAATTGAAAATAACTAAATTTAAAAATCTCTTTTTACCTTAATGAAATGATTTATAGTCAGACAAATATCTAAGGATTATTTTAGACCTTAAATTTTAAAAGTCTTTATTTTTACCATAAATATCATGACAAGTTAAATAGCGTCACATGAGATAGGACAGGAGGAGTAATTCAAGTAAGCATATACTTCATATTTTGTTCTTTAACGATTAGTATAAGGATGAAAGTTTTATCCTTCAGGTAACCTAGTGATTAGACAAATATCCAATCCATCGAATATGTATTTTTGTTATAATCAATACATAAATTAAGTAGTGCCTAATCCCCACAATTATGATTTTTTTATTTATTAAAATAAACCTTATTGTCAACAACGATAAAAGTGGAAACATATAACTTTATTGGCAGGGTGTGGAAATTGTTGATGAGAAAACATGTTGATGGATTAGTGAAAAACTATGGAAATTACCAAACAGAAATAAATAAACAAACTAGATTTTGCTATATATTAATTTTAAATATAAAGTTTATACAGACTGTACTTTTGCACAATTTATTAAATTTGGAAAAGTGCTTGTATGAATTTGCTCGTTAGATTCAGAGTTGATGTGATAGATTATAGATTAAAATTTAAAAGTTTTTATACACACGTAGAGGGGTCAATATTTTATTTTCTTTTATTTTATTAATCATGCATACTATTGCAAAGTTTTTTTTGGTCAAAATTAATATAAACATGATGATTTAACCAGATGTGTTCAAGCAATTCATGGATCATAACGGAAATTTCAAGGAAACACTTATTAATTATGATGTCCAAGGATTATTGAGTTTGTATGAAGCATCACATATGAGAATGCACGATGAGGAGATTCTTGAGGAAGCTCTTATCTTTACCACCACTCGTCTCGAGTCCCTACTCCCCAACTTGACCAATAACTCACTTAAGATTCAAGTTACTGAAGCGTTAAGTCAGCCTATTCATGAAACAGTACCAAGGGTAGGAGCAAGAAAATACATACACATTTATGAAAACATCAAATCACATAACGATTTACTATTGAAATTCGCGAAATTGGATTTTAACATGTTGCAAAAGGTGCATCAAGACGAGCTTAACGAGATATCAAGGTATGTATATATTCATTCATGTTATATCCCCTTCCTAATTAAATGAATACGCGATAAATGTATGTACTATGATATTAATAATGGTCTCGATCACTATATATATATATATGTACGTAGGTGGTGGAAAGATTTGGATATTGCAAACAAATTACCATATGCAAAAGACAGATTTGTGGAGAGTTACTTTTGGATAATTGGATTGTCTGTTGAGCCCCAATATAGTCGATTGAGAAGAATGTTAACAAAAGTAGTCAACATGAACTCTATTGTTGATGACACTTACGATGCTTATGGAACCCATGATGAACTTGTGCTTCTCACTAATGCAATTGGGAGGTAACCTAATTAGTTTTTAATACGTAGGTCGTTTTATCAAATATTATATCATTATATGTTAGGATTATTTTAGTATATTTTTCTTTGTCATCTTATTTATCACTGCTATAGCTTGTGATTATAATTACCTTCCACATGTTGCTCATGATATTATTTCGATCCCAACAAATTCAACTGTCAAGTACAGATGGGACATAAGTGCTATGGATTCATTACCACCATATATGAGAATTGTTTATCAAGAACTTCTCAATATCTACGATGAAGCAGAAGAAGTATTGGCCAAAGAAGGCAAATCGAATAGCGTAATCTACTATGCAAAAAATGAGGTATAGTTTGGGAAAATCCAAAAAATGTGAATCAACTATGGCTTCAATCAAGTTAGGTAGGATCAACTATATATATATATATATATATGAATCTTCACTGTCCATATCGCTTCACTGAAGCTAAGACATCATAGCCCAATATTGTAAGAAATATTGAACTAAAAGACGACACCACCACCAACAACAACAATAGCAACAAATGTCCTTCAATTCAGAGCAATTTCAGGTCGACTTAATGAATCGGATCAGATTGAATATATATCCTCATGCCCATGCCGCATTGTTAATTTAACTATCGACAAAAGCTACTACCGTACTATTAAGAAAACAAATAGAGCCCAAGACCTGAATTATCTTTCTGATGGTGGGGCAAAACTAATGAAAAAGATAAGAGTGGGAACCTGCAATTGAATGTTGCAAACTGTCCAAAGTAGGAACCTTTCTCACCAGCTGCCTTGTACATTTTAATAGCTATCTACAAATGGTTAAGGAAATGACAGTGATTAGAATTGTAGAGCGTTGAGAGTAAGATCATCAATCAAGACAGAGTCATTAGTGTACAAAATCTCTTAGGCAATTAAGCAAACCAAAAATGCTTTCAGCTTTTTACCCATTCTTTCAGAAACCAAAGCTTCAAGTGTTTAATTTGCACAGTGCAAAATCATCATCATATTGGAATTCCAAATTGCCATGGAGCTTTACATAAATTTGGAAGGAGACAAATAAATGGAGCCAAAATTCACATTCATATCATCAATAGATTGTCTACAAATTCATTGTGCATCAAGAGATGAATTAGGGTACCACGATCTTCTTTCCTTTCTCAATGATGAAGTAAGACCAAACTCATGAGATTATTATCCTATGTCAGAACAAGTTGATAGAACCCATTTTTTACATCCCTATGTTCCTCCTGTGTGGCGACATGGGGCAAAAAAAGAGAAGAGTGTAAAAAATCTCTGACATGAAAATAAGATTAAGAAGTCTAGTACGTATATGATCAACTACTGTTGTTTGTTCATCCTCAATAAGCTCAAGTGACCACAATTTACAAAGTGAGTTGTCTCATCTTTCATGGTGCCAACAAATTCAATAAAGGTCGAAACTGTAGTTATTGAAGATTAGAACTAGAGAAATAGTAGAAGAAGAAGAATAAGAAGAAATAGACGAGGAAGAAGAAGAAGAATCAATCTGTTATAGAAGAAGCTTATATCTGAGAGTTATAAGTTCTCTCACAATTCTCTTATTGATTCATTAAACAAATGAGTACAAGAATGATTATATATAAACAACACTTCTGGAACTTAGTTAGTTAGAGCTCCTAACTAACTTTTGAATAGGTAGTTATATAACCGACCAACTAACTTATACACTTCCTATTTTGAATATTGAACTAACTACTTTTGCTCACTAATCTTAACACTCCCCCTCAAGCTTGGAAGTGAAAATATGTTCTGAACTCCAAGCTTGGAACTGAGCAACTGATGTTGAATTTTAGTCAACCTTTTTGTAAGCATATTAGCTGGTTGTTCATGTGTAGGAGTGTGCTTGGTACATATTATTCCTTGTACAATTTTTTCCCTTATGAAGTGATAGTCTATCTCAATGTGTTTTGTCCTCTCATGATACACAGGATTAGTAGCTAACAAGATGGCTACTTTACTGTCTGTGCATACTTCTACAGGTTTATGCACTTCAATCCCTAAGTCTTTTAACAGCCCAACATCCAGATGATTTCTGTTACAGTTGTAGTTATACTCATGTACTTAGCTTCTGTTGAGCTTCTAGAAACAATAGATTGTTTCTTAGACTTCCATGACACCATTGAGTTACTACACTTGATAAAATATCCTGTTACAGACTTCCTTGTAAGAGGACAAGATGCCCAGTCAGCATCACAAAAAGCTGTGAGATTGGTATCTTGAATGCTGGATAATAATATCCCTTGACCTGGCTGACCTTTTATGTATCTAACAATCCTTAAAGCTGCTTCCATATTAGTCTTTTTAGGTTGTTGTAAGAACTGACTCAAGGTTTGCACTCCAAATGCAATATCAGGCCTTGTCATAGTGAGATATAGTAGCTTTCCTATCAGTCTCTGATATAGGCTTTGATCAGCTAGAGGATCTTCTTGTACATTCTCTGAATTGAAGTGATCATCATATTGTATTGAGCTTAGCTTGTTGTTATTGTCAATAGGAGTTACTGCTGGTTTTGCATTTCCCAGTCTTGTTTCAGAAATGAGTTCTAATGCATACTTCCTCTGATGCATCAGTATACCCTTACTTGATCTAGCAAACTCAATCCCCAGAAAAAATCTTAACTCTCCTAAGTCCTTCATCTTGAAGGTTTGATTCAGTTTACCTTTTGTTTCTTTAATGAGCTGAACATTACTTCCTGTAATTAGCATATCATCCACATATATAAGAACAAACACTGAACTTGTTGATGTTTGCTTGATAAACAAAGAGTGATCATTTTCACTTTGCTTGAACCCAAACCTTAACAATGCCTCAGACAACTTTGCATTCCACTGTCTGGGAGCCTGTTTCAATCCATAGAGGGATTTAGTGAGTCTACACACTTTATTCTCCCCTTGACTCTCAAATCCCTGAGGTAATTGCATATAGATTTCATCAGGTAAATCTCCTTGAAGAAATGTATAAAATACATCCATTTGATGTATCTGCCAGTGTTGTTGTGCTGCAATAGCCAAGACAGTCCTAACAGTCTTCATATTTACAACATGACTGAAGGTTTCTTGATAATTTATACCTTCTTTTTTGTTGTACCCCTTTGCTACCAACCTTGCCTTAAACCTTTCAACCTCTCCATTAGGTTTGTACTTAACTTTGAATATCTATCTGCAACCTATAGGTGTTTTTCCATCAGGAAGTTCAACTACTTCCCAAGTATGATTATCTTGTAGTGCCTTTATCTCAGCATTCATTGCCTCAGTCCACCTAGGATCAGATACTGCCTCCTTGTAAGACTGTGGTTCTATCACACTTGACATCTTTGCTAGATATGTCTGATAGGTAGGATTAATACTGCTGTATGACACATATTTATCCAAACTGTAAGGTCCTTTATTGATGTTTAGTGACACAAAATCTTTTAACCATAATGGAGGTTTGGTTCTTCTTCCTGATTTTCTCACTTCAGTTTGAGATATATGTTCTGCTTGTATATCTTTATATACATTTGTTTGTTGTAGGTTGGTAGAAGTCTCCACTTCAGTATTTTCAACTTGTTCTTGAGGCAGTATCTTAGTTTGAGAATTATGCTGTGAATGTGTTGCTATTGACACTTCTTTTAGATCATCCACTTCATGATTTATACCAGTGTATGTAAAAACAGGAACTGAATCCTTGGACTTGAGTTTGAATGGAAAAACATCTTCCTGAAACACTACATCCCTGTTGACAGAAAACACATTATTAGCTAGATCATATACCACATATCCTTTTTGAGTCTCAGCATATCAGGAAAACACAAGCTGTAGACCTGGGCTTTAACTTGTCTGACTCATTTACTCTCTTAGCAAAATATAGACATCCTAACACCCTTAACTGATGCAAAAAAGGTTTCTTATTATACAGTTTTTCAAAAGGAAACATATCAGCAATAACACTACTAGGCATCCTGTTAATAATATAAACAACAACTTTAACACACAACCCCCAAAACATTATAGGAATTTTCGCTTGAAACCTTATGACTCTTGTTATCTCTAAGATGTGTCTGTGTTTTCTTTCACCTATTCTATTTTGTTGGGGTTTGTAAGCACATGAAGTTTGATGTATTATGCCTAATTCTTTGAACAACTCAGAACAATTTGTATTCACAAACTTAGTACCATTATCACTTCTTATAACCTTCACTTGCTTATTGAATTGAGTCTTTATGTAAGTCAAATAAGTTTTCAGCATTGTACACACATCAGACTTCATCCTTAACAGGAACACCCAAGTCATTCTAGAGTAGTCATCCACAATAGTTAAGAAGTATTTGAAACCATCAAATGTAGGTTTTTTATAAGGACCCCACAAATCCATATGTAGAAAATCAAATGTACTCAAGCTTCTAGAAGTACTAATAGAAAATGACATTCTAGCTTGTTTGGCACAAGGACATACAGTACATTTACTTATAGACTTTGTAATATCCTCCAAACTAGTATTTAACAACTTCTTAAGCTTTGAACTAGAGCTATGCCCAAGCCTTTTATGTAGTAACTGAATATCTAGTTTCTTAGTCTTTCTATCACTGTGCTCAGAATGTCTTGCTGACAATACAACATCATCTTTTTTTACTTTGTTGGACAAAATGTACAATCCTCCATCCTCTCTACCAATCATCTTCACCTTTCCACTGAAGAGTTCCTGAAACAAACAATAGTCAGGAAAAAAGGATGCAGAACAATTCAACTCCTTGGTTAGTTTAGCAACAAATAACAGATTAAATTTGAACTGAGGAATATAAAATACTCCTGAAACTGTGTTCTTCCCATCTAGTGTGCTAGAACCTAGATGTGTTACCAAGGCTTTATCACCATTTGGAAGATGTACTTTCTTGGGATTTTCAACTTTAGATATAGACTGATTTTTTAAGAGACTCAGGTCAGCCACAACATGGTTTGTGGCTCCTGTATCTATTATCCATCCTGGACTGTGACTCTGACTTCTTGGAGTAGAATTTGTACCTACTGGATTTACACAATGTGAAACCTCTGACTTTTTGTCAAGGAATTGCAAGACCTGATTATATTGCTCCCTAGTCAATGTACATGATTCCAGCTGATTCTGATGTGGTATCTTAACCTCTCCGTCACACCTCAACTGTCCACTTCCTGTATCACTTGCATTTGACCTCACTCCATCATTAGACCTTGATCTCAACCCATCCTCAGAGTCACCAGTTACATTATATGCAGAACTACTTACTCCCTTCTTTTTGAACATAAAATCCTGTGGATATACAATGATCTTGTAACAATTTTCCCTTGTATGTCCTTTAATTTTGCAGAAATCACACACAAGATTATATCCCTTCTTAATCTATTTTGAGTTCCACTTGTCCTTGAGTACATAACAACATCAAAAGACCCTTGTAGACTCGCTGGACCAGTACCCAACACTCCTGCATTAGCTACAACAGACCTTTGACTTTCATCACTTAAGATCATAGAGTAAGCTTGATTAACACTAGGTACTGGTTTCAGCATTATAATTTGACTTCTTGCTTGTAGATATGAGTCATTCAACCCCATGAGAAACTGAAACAACTTCAAATTTTGATGATGCACACTATATTCCTTTGACCCCTCACAAGAACACCCTGGGATTGGAACTAGAGCTTCAAACTCTTCCCACAGTCCTTTGAGTTTAGAATAGTACATAGACACAGAACTGGTGTCTTGACTTAATGTTGCAATTTCTTTATGCAGATTGAATGTTCTTGACCCATCAACTTTGTTGAATCTTTCGAACAGATCATCCCATACTACTTTAGCATTTGAAGCATACATTATACCTCCTAACAGATTCTTTGAAACAGAGTTCATGATCCAAGATAAGACTATAGCATTCACTCTTTCCCAATTGCACTCTAGCCCTAGAGACATTTCCTTCTTACAAGATCTGTCAACCATTCCCAATTTGTTCCTCCCTAGCAATGCAATCCTCATTGATCTAAACCAGACTGAGTAGTTTTCTACCCCAGTTAACTGAAACGAAATAATCTGTATTCCACTCACATCAGAAGAATGCAAGAACAAATGGTGATTGTGATTGACTACCATTACAGCTCCAGAAGTGGTGCCAGTGGCCTGTGCTTGAGAATCCTCAGAGTTTGGTGCCATTTCGTTGAATCAATTGGAATCTGACTTTCTTTCAGTTGATGAGTTGCGAATTTCCCAGAATCAAGCAATGAATATCTTGCTTGAAAGCTCTGATACCATGTAGCTAGTTATTGAAGATTAGAACTAGAGAAATAGTAGAAGAAGAAGAAGAATAAGAAGAAATAGACGAGGAAGAAGAATAAGAAGAAATAGATGAGGAAGAAGAAGAAGAATCAATCTGTTATAGAAGAAGCTTATATCTGAGAGTTATAAGTTCTCCCACAATTCTCTTATTGATTCATTTAAACAAATGAGTACAAGAATGATTATATATATACAACATTTCTGGAACTTAGTTAGTTAGAGCTCCTAACTAACTTTTGGATAGGTAGTTATATAACCGACTAACTAACTTATACACTTCCTATTTTGAATATTGAACTAACTACTTTTACTCACTAATCTTAACAGAAACCTTTGTCACATATAATTTAGTTATCTTAAGACCTCAATATATTTTGTGGTGCGTCGTCTATCAACTAAGATGACAACGTTTTTGCTCTACCTGTAAATCGTAATAGCAGTTACGATTATCATTTTCTTATTGCCATGTAAATATATAAAGTTTTCTTGCTGGTACAACATCACCGTGTAAGAGTTTTTTTACTGTACAAATGATGGCTCCATCTTTCAACTATTCTCTCCAAATTTCTCTCATGGACATGTAAATTCAAGTTCAGTTCCCCTTTTTTTCTTTCTATTTGTGATTGTTCTGGTCAGACACAGTTCTAACTAGGGATGGCAAAATGGATAAATAATATTGGTATTCGCTCATATTACCCATTATAAATGGGTTGGGTATCCAACTCATTTAAAAATAGGTAAAAAAATGAGTAATATCCATTTAAAAGTGGATAGTTAAATGGATAAAATGGGTAAAAGCAAACAAAAAAAAAGTGATAAAGGTAAGAAAGTCTTTTTTTTTTTAAATGAAACTTTTTTTTACATTTAATTTGGGATAGGGGGTGGGGTGGTAGGAGGTGGGTTGGTAATTTTTTTTTTATATATATATTTTTTTAAAATTTAAATTTTGTTAATTTTTTCTTTGGATAGGGTGCGGAGGGGGAGTTGGTAGGGCGTAGGGGGTGGGGTGGTAATTTTTTTTATAAAAATCAAAAATTTTAATGAAAAAATCAAAAATTTTGTTAATTTTATTTTGGGATGGGGTGTTGAGG
>NW_006240028.1:20448-23902 GCF_000226075.1 Solanum tuberosum
GGGTAAATATGCTTACCTATATTATCCATTGGGTATGAAGAGCTATGAAAAATATACCCAAATTTTATTTTGCTGCAGTAGAAGTGTCAAGTGTGTATGGACGAGAGGAATATGATGTTAATGAATGGTTGACACTAATTTTTGTAGTCAGTTATTTTTTAGAAGGAAAATTTGAAATATAGTGATTTAGGTTCATAAGTAACAGTATATGCTATTTTGATTTTACATATTTAACCTTTAATTAAATAAGAAAAAATCTATTTTGGTTCCCCAAGTTAGGGGAAATCAATAGAATTAAGGGTAAACTACATAAATCAGTAGTTTAGATCCTAATTACTAGGAATCCCGATAATTTTTGATATTACGTGTTGTACCATTTTCGATTGTTGGATACATGTGTCGAATTACATTAGATATGTGTATCAGTCGGATGTATAAGTCCGAGATACGTGATTTAATTTTTTTTGAATTAAATGTTGTAGCTTAATGCCTTAATTAGTAGAGTAAATTATGGGAAATTAACATATAGACGCCTACAAATTCATCAACTAATTCGAAACCACAATAGATGTCTACAAATTGACCGAGATACATCTGACTTCTCTTTACAAATACTCAAATCATAAACAGTGAAAATAAGTTACATAATCTTCCAAACTCAATCTACTTATACAAAAACTCCATTTCATCAACAAATTCAAAACATAATAGACACCTAGAATCGAGTGAGATACATCTGAACTACCCGTGTATCTGGGTTCATATGTGTATTTGGTCTCTGTTAAGTAAAGTCTGGCGTAATTCAGCCATTCTGATTAGGGTGTGGAGAGATACATCCGGTTAATGGGAATAGGGAGGGAAACGATTGATGTGAGGTGAGAGAAAATAAAATTTGAATTTTTAATGTCTCATTAATTAAGGAGATTATATTTTAAGAAATTGTGTACCTAATATAACTTTTTAAAATATATGGTATACTTATTTTTTTTAAAATGGTATTGTGTGTAGTATTTTTAAACTAGAGATAAAATATGTATATATGATAGTAAAGTATGTGTGATTACGTAGTTTTTCCTAGAATTAACGGAACAATATGAACTTTTGGTCCATCCCGATCAAACAAATAATCGATATAAATATTACAACATGCTATTAGAATTAGTAAACAAGAGGTCCTGTCTCCCCGTCACCCATTATTATCAAAAAACAATTTCCCCGAACTTGGACCATGAAAAAGATTCGCAGATGAGTCACGTTTTGAAGCATAATTAAGTAATCAAACGTGTCTCTCTGACAGCTTAGACTTTAATTATATGAGATGGTCACACATTAAATAAAATGCAATGGCTTATTATGTGTTTCTGCATAATGCTGCAATATTGCAGTGTGTTCTTTTCTGGTTCTAATTTGACTTTTGCATATGTGTACATGTATTGTTGCTTTATTAAATCCTTTTTGGTAATTTATTGAATGACGACAAGAAATAAAATTGACTTTTTCCTAACACCAGTACTTGCCCATTGGTTTTTATTTGTATCACTGCAACAAAGCATCTGGAAATTTCTCTATGATCATCTTTGTTTCAGTTTGTCTTGCAATTCTGGTCAGTTTCTTCATTTTATTCTCCATCGAATGTACAATTTTAATTTATCTATTCTTTGCTCATCAATATCATCCAAGGAAGTTAAGGAATGTGAAAGAAACTTGCAGGTTCCCACTCTAGAAGTTGGAGCTGAAATGAAATTCACATATATTGCTACATGTCAGAACTGTTGGATCAAAAGAGAAACATACAACTGATATTTTGTATATAATTATCAAGATTTGGAAAGTTCCGAAGGAACATAAGAAAACTGCACAAAGTTCGATTCTCTTTTACACAAATGAACTTGAAATTACCTGTTGAAATCTGCCTCCTCTTTAATACATGCATCAATTCCTCTCTGTGTGTTGCATGTTGAAGACCTATAAAGTGACAAATATTTTTAAGGTTCACTATATCAAGGTGTGCCAAAGCAACAAATAATTTTGATTGCTTTATCATTTATCTTCTTCTTAAGTATTTTCTTTAATTGATTTTGAGTTGGCAGAAGGAGGCAAAGTAGGCAGCGTATCAAATAATAGTTCTAGAGTGGCAAGTTATAAAATTGCTCTTTGTGGTATATCAAAACAACAATAGCTAGGATTGCAAGATGTGACAATACAGTCAAGAGTCTTATTGTCTTGCAATCAACCGTGGAAATTTAGTTAATTTATAGTATAAAATGCAGAAAGGAAAAGTGTAATTCATTGTGGAGATTGATTTGTTTGCTCTCAAATATGTAGTTTATATACTTCCTTTAATGCATAAACAAATTGTACAAGCAAAGATGATATACCATCTTTTTGGAAATAGAGCTGAGAAATGATTGAGCCATGAAAATTTTATAAGGATATGAAAGAACCTACGTTGATAAATTACCAAGGTAGTTTTGATATGTGCATTTCAAAATATACCAAGGTAGCTTTGACATGTGCACTTCAAAATATGCAACTTTTGAAGACACTCATGTAGGACAAATTCATGTATATGAGTTCTGCTGGCAAAAATGATGTAGTTTTAGCTTTTATGTCTTGAAGGTCTCACTCAATGACTATGTAAAGCAACCACAAGTTGAAAATACAATTTGTTGGGCCCATATTGACACGGGCCATACCATCTAGTGTTAAATATAAAAATCAATATAATCTTGACAATTAAGTTCGAAAGGAGATGAGGGTAGGGTTATAAGACCCTCGCATAATAATTTAAGGGGTGAATAGGGCAGAAATTTTTTACGAATTTATAAATAGATATGAATATATATATTTTTTGGCTATTATTAGGTTATAGCTATGATTATTAAATTCATAGCTATAAGTACATTGTCTAGTAGAATTCAATATCAAATGCATTAGACTATCAATTATTTGAGTAAATTTACCATTTATTGTATTGATATTTTTGTCACTCCCCGAGCCTACACCCTGGACGTGGCCGGCACTCGGAGACCATTGATGGCCCCAAGCGGACCCTTGGCCTAACTTACTTAACTCAGCGGAAGACTTAACTCAACAGAATAAACTCAATGCAATAGTTTAAATGATAACATCTTAGCCAAAATGGCAACTTATGTCTCAAAACAAAGTATCTGCAAATACATAGATGAGAGACTCAATACTAACTGTTTGACTGTCTATGAAGCCTCTATAATACTGAGATAGATGTTGGGACAGACCCCACAGCATCCTAATAAAGCAAAACTAGGAAAGCAAAATAACAGAGTCCTCCGGAATGCAAGGAGGCTTACCACTAACTCTGGAGTGCTCAACTGGATCAACGGCGCGCTGGATGTTGATCCTGGTTACCTATGTCTGCATCATAATAAGATGCAGGACAACTGGCATCAGTACATTGAATGTACGAGTATGAGAG
>NW_006240029.1:0-1491 GCF_000226075.1 Solanum tuberosum
TCATACATACATATATCCAAATTGAAATATTTACATAATTAGCTTTACTTTTATATTTCGTCTTCTCACATGTTATTCTCCTTTAGAAAATTCTCCTTTAGTTCATTTCCCCTTAGATAAATAAAATGATAAAAATAATAATAGTAATAAATAGGTAGGTTAAAATAAATGAGTTTTTACTTAGTTAAAAATTCCAAAATTAGTTAAAATAAACGAGTTCTTTTATTTTAAAATTTCAATAAATAAGTTAAAATAAATGAGTACGTTTACTTAGTTAAATTGTAAAATTAGTTAGTTAAAACAAATGAGTTCTTTTACTTCGTTAAACTTTCAAAATTAGTCAAAGTCGTGAGTTATTTACTTAGTTAATTTTTTAAAAAAATAATTAGTTAAAATAAATGAATTCTTTTGCTTGAGTTAAAATTTTAAAATTAGTCAAAATCATTTTGGTCAAATCATCGGTCAACCGCGAGTTAGCGGGCATTCCGAGGGCCTAACACCTTCTCGGAATGTACATTTGAACTCGAACCCTTTTTTCAATTGATTTTATCTGTTTAAGTCTTTTGAAAATCTTTTATTTTTTCTTGATTTTTTACTAAAATTAAGTGGCGACTCTGTCGTTTTGGAAATTCGATTTCTCTTAAATCATAAGTTTAATCGATTTTTTGAAAACTCAGTCATTTTCCTTTTACATATATTTTTAAATAAAACAATCTTATTCACTCTTCTTTGGGTGCTCATTTTTCTCGGTAAAGTTTCTTCTCCTTTTCCCCTCCTCTTCTCTCTCCTTCTCCCTCTCCCTCTATCCCTCTCATTATATCTTCTTATATGGTATGTCAATAATTTTTCTTCTTTATACACACACAAACAAATTTATATATATAAAGATTAACATTTGGGATTTGTATTAGATTTTTTATATGTTTACTTATTGACCCATATTATTATCGTCTGTTTCAAATATATTTTCTCCCAATAACAATTGTTTTTATCATAGAAGAATGAGTTTGATTTGATTGATTTGGTGGAACCGAAGTAAGAGTATTTTTGGATATTTATTAATTATCTAAGGGTATATTTAGATCTATTTAATTCCTCAATAGGGTATGCATCAAATTATTACAGAGAATACATAAATAATAATTGGATAGTTTAAGGTAAACTTAGATATTTTAATTGACTATATGGCTTCACTGAGGCAATTATCATAGCCAAACATAGTATAATCATACAAATATTATGAAATATTTTAAAACTTTTTTTTCGTTAAACGTAGTTCCTAACTAAATTCTAACGTACAAAGCATAATATAAGAAATATATATTTCTTCATTTTCTATTCATTTGAAGTTTGCAAAATAAACTAGGATCAAGAGATCTTATCGATATTAATTGATTATCATTCATTATTAAAATAGTGGTAGTAACTTGAATTTTTTATATATGTTTGATTTCTTTCTGTCAATGAATTTACTTGAAATAATGACATTAA
>NW_006240029.1:2764-7618 GCF_000226075.1 Solanum tuberosum
TTGGATCTAAGAATCCAAAAGAGTTTGAGGGAAATCGTTCAAGTCTAGGGGAGTTAGACATGAAATTGAAGCAAGAAAATTCATCAAAAAATCTGGGTATAGGGGTGGGGCGCTGCACCACTCAGTGCATCCCAAACCACCTTCTGTAGTTTAGGGGCTGACTCCCCGCGCCACTCAGTGCGCCAGGGTTGCAGGTCCCCTACCCTCCCGATCTTCTTTCTGTGTGAGTTCCCTCGAATCGTACCTATGTACTCTACTTGATAGCGACACATAAAATTCTTCATCAATTCTTGAGAGATAATGCATATCCAAGTCATAACTCTTGAATTCATAATTCAAATTCAATATAGAGTTAAGAGTAAAGTTCGAGAAAGTTCTTTGAGTCATTTGAGAAGTCTCTTTGCAAAAATTTTAAAACTTGTTTTAAGAATTGAGTACTTGAGTATGACGAAGAGGATAGTTGAGTTTCATTTTTCAAAATGAATATATGGGAACTAAGTATTCCCAAGAGTAAATGTTTACATTTAAAATGAGAGGAAACTTTAGTTTCCAAATGAGCTTACGAGGAGTTTTTGAGCACTATCTCTTTTTAAGAGAACCCCTTTTGAGTAATAATCTCAAAGTTTTGAGGATGAGGAAATGTTTTTAAACATATGATCATGAGTTATATTATTGGGAGTAGTATTGAGCACCGATATGGGGACGAGTTTAGACAACTCAAAGTCCTCATAAACCATGTATGCCAACATGGGTAAAGGATCATACTTTTTAGATGATTCCTTATTTATTTTTAAGCATATCTTAGTGGATCCACTTAGTTGAGGATGTCTTATACTCCGATAAGGTATAGGACAGTTCTGGCAGCGTGGGCGAGACGACGTATCATCATATAGCTCATAGTGATGGTTGTCAGTTAGAGAATCTCCAAAATAATAGTAAAATAGTTTATTATTGTATTTTTAAATACATTGAATTATTATCTACTGTTTTAAAAGCTTTCTTTATAATGCATCTTTATTGTTGCTTTTATATTGAACTGAGTTGAGTAATTCTAAGTTTGAGTATCTTTGAGTATTTTTGTGTACCTTTGAGTATCCTTGAGTTGAGTTGAGATAAGCTGAGTATGTCCTTCCTTTTATTAGTTCAAGCTTATGTCTGTGCTTTATAATTCCCCTTGCATGCTTGTACATTCCATGTACTAATGCCATTTGACCTGCATATTTCATAATGCAGATACATGTAACCAGGATCATCAACACACGCTTCGTTGATACCACTTGAATTTTGAGTTAGCTTTGGTGAGCCTCTTTGATTTCGGAGGATTCCATTTACTTTTAAGTTTTGTTAGGATGTCGTGGGTCTTATCCCGACTTCCATCTTTGTCATTTAGAGGCTTCATAGATAGACTATAGTAGTTGAAGAGTTTTTTTTTCTCATTTCCTTGTTGATATTTTAAAGACTGTGAGGTGAACACTTATGCTTATTTGAGTACTGAGTAAACTATTTATTTTATGATATCTTATGAGTTGAGCTTGTTTTGAGATTTCTATTGTTGAGTAAGTCTTCTGCTGAGTATTTATCCAGGCTAAGGGTTCACTTGGGGCCAACAATGGTTCTCGAGTGCCAGTCATGTCCAGGAGGTATGCTCAGGGCATGGCAGGCGGTGCCCAGGGTCAGGAACAATGAGACGGTTATCAGGAAACATGGGGTGGACCCTGGGGAGGCAGGTGTAGAGATAGGATTGATGTTCAAGGTAGAGGCTGAAAAGGCCTATCTATATGCAACTCTAGGGAGGGGGTATCTTGAGGCATCAAAGGTTGTTATAATATGTCACTCCTCGAGGCTACCCCTTGACGTAAGACGGGACCTAGGATCACTAGTGACCCCAAGCTAACCCCATGTCTGGCATATCATAAGCATGCTGAAGATAACTGATAAAAAAAAACTATGTAGAAGCTAAAATAATAAGTAAATGGAAAATGGGGAATACCCAACTAGTCTGAATGTGTAAACCATACTAAGCGTTTAATAACAACTGAAAATTCACAATTGAAGCTGATTCTACTACTATGTGTGAAGAGCCTCTAACTGAGTTGAGTTACTGGGACATAGACCCCAAGTAACTCTTACAAAACTAAAACTGAAATGTAAAGACTAAAATAAAAGCATGTCTATTGTCCTCAGAATATGAGGACTCACCACTGACGCTGGTAAATGCTGACCGAGAATCAATCTAAGCGAGGTCTGAATGCTGAGTACCTGAACCTACATCATGTAAGGATGTAGCGTATAGTATGCGTCAATACTTGGAATGTACTGAGCATGTAGGATATAGATACTAACCTCAACAAATCAATATACAAAAGCTGAACAAAGCATAATTTAGCAATGACATAACTGAGTAAGAATGTAAGTACTGAAACATAACTGAAAAGCTAAACTGAATGCAATGACCAAGTGGTAATCATGAAAATAACATGATGAACTGAATACTGAAGTATGTACTAAAAACCTGGTCAAATGCACTTAGTAGTGAAATCCCACATACCTAGTGACGAAATCTACAGAGAAATCCTTCGATTTCAGGGATGAAACTTGAAGAAAACCTTCTTCTTGCTCTTGAGAGGCTGATCGACTTTCCTCTTCTTTTTGGCTCTAATTTCGATGAATTTAGGTGAATAAAGGTTTTGGTTAGGTTCTGACTCGATGTTTAGGCTTAAAATGAGTAAAAACAAAGTAATTTAGGTTTAAAACGACATTGTTTAAATGTCCAATGCATACGGGAAAATACAAAAATGACCCTGACTTAACAGCTGACGAGACCATCGACGGCCCTTGACCGACGGTCCATCCTGGCAGGGCTTCGGTTGGGGTCTGAGACTTGGTGATGGTGATCACGATCAATTGACCATAGACTACGGACCGTGGTCCCACCTATGGTTAGGAGGTCCTACCGTTGGTCATGATTTTTCCTGGGGTTCAGGATGGCCAACCACGGACCATACCGACGGTCCGTGGCCTAAACCATATGCCGTGGTTTGGCCTTCGTCTATGGCACCTGCAAGTTCTGAAAAACATTTCTGCATTTTGGTCTTTCTCGAATCTGGGGTGTTACATTTATCTTCCCCTTGGAAAAATTCGTCCTCGAATGAAGTCTAAACTAGCTGAGTATGGAGGGAAGGAGCTGCAATCCCTACCACTAAGTACTATAAATTGATATCTAACTAAACTGAGTTCCAAGAATATGCAAATATGCTGAAATGCAAGGCTAACTGAGTAAACAAGATGCTGAGACTGAATTTACGCAAGAGTAACAGAAAGACTGGAGAGGAACTATTACCTCAAACTGAAACAAAATTAGAAGGAAAGATGTGATGATACTTGGCCTTCATGGCTGCTTCTGCTTTCCAAGTAGCTTCCTCTACAGACTGACTCCTCCATAAAACCTTTACTGAAGCGACTTATTTATATCTCAATTTACGAACCTTACGGTCAAGAATATCTACTTGCACCTCTTTATAAGTGAGACTATCCTTCACAACCACATAATATCTACTTGCACCTCTTTATAAGTGAGACTATCCTTCACAACCATACTCTCTAATGGTATTATTGATGCTGGATCACCCACACACTTCTTCAACAAGGAAATGTGAAAGACTAGATAAACCGCTCCTAGTTCTATTGGAAACTCTAACTCATAAGCCACATTACCAACCCTTTTATAGGATTTTGTAAGGACCTACATACCTAGGACTGAGCTTTACTTTCTTGCAAAATCTCATCGCCCCCTTCATATGTGACACCTTCAGGAAAACGCAATCATCGATTTCAAACCCTAAGTCCCTTCTCCTCTAAGCTACATTAAGTCTATCCCTAATGTGCTAAACCTTTTCTATAGCTTCATAAACTGAATCTGGTCCTATAAAGGCTGCTTTACCTACTTCAAGCCAACCAATTGGGGACCTGCATCTACGCCCCTATAATGCCTCATACGGGGCCATCTGAATACTGGATTGAAAGCTATTATTATAGGTGAACTCTATGAGAGGTAGGTGGTCATCCCAATAACCCTTGGAATTGATCACGCAAGATCTCAACATATCCTCTAAGGTCTGAATGGTACGCTCTACCTGACCATCCATTTGTGGATAAAATGTTGTACTAAGATTTACTTGGGTACCAAGACATTTCTGAAATGATTTCCAGAAATGAGAGGTAAATTGAGGACCTCTATCTGATATGATAGACAAGGGAATCCCATGTAAATTGACTATCTCATGGATGTAGAGTTTGGCGTAGTCCTCCGCTGAATCAGTAGTCTTGACAACCAAGAAGTGAGAGGACTTAGTAACTCTGTCCACTATCACCCAAATGGAGTCATGATGTTTGTGAGTATGAGGTAAACCCATAATGAAATCCATATTTATCACTTCCCACTTCCATGTAGGAATGTTAATCTGTTGAGTCATACCTTCTGGGTTTTGATGTTCCACATTCACCTGTTGACAATTAGGACACTTAGCCACAGTCTGCTATGTCCCTCTTCAAGCCGTTCCACTAAAAGACTTCCCCTAGATCACGGTACATGTTAGTGGCACCTGGATTAATGGAATACCTGGAGCTATGAGCTTCTGTAAGGATTTGCTGCCTCAACTCACCCACATTAGGAACACATCAGCGACCCTGGTAATGAAGTACACCATCTTCCCCTTGGGAGAAAACCTCAACTTTCTACTGATGAACTACGCCTTTCAACTGAAGTAATATAGGATCACTATCCTATTTTTCTTTAACCTCTGCTAACAATGAAGATTTTGATCCATTCTGAACTATCACCCCACTATTTGATGT
>NW_006240029.1:10259-11639 GCF_000226075.1 Solanum tuberosum
TTTTTTTTACAGCTTTTGGACCTTCCCTTGGGTCATCCTCATGGACCCTTGAGGGGGTCCTAGGGGGTCGTGCCTTGACGTTTAGGCACTAAAACCCTAGTACTCTATTAGGGAAGTTATTTTAGGACTCTAACCTGACGTTTTAACTCTGTTAGGCTACTAGACTACACGTTAGGCTCTAGCTTAGGTCATTAGATTTCCGGGGTGTTACAAAATCTTTAGGGAAACACTACGGCTACAAGTTCGAGGTCATGAGTCGAGTAGTTCTTCTCATGGACCTTAAGCTATCTAGAAGCATAAGCTATGACCTTACCTCGCTGCATCAGAACACAGCCTTGGCCGACCCTGGATGTGTAACATCTCACAAATTGAAATAACTAGGAAGAAGTTAAGAATTGGAAATAGTCATTTTTGGAAAGAATGAAAATCTGGAAAATTTTGTTAAGTTAGGATAAGTTGAGTTTTGGTTAACTTCAAACGACCATAACTCCTAGCTTAGGATGATTTAGGTGTGTTTCCAGATACGGTAAGAAATATTGTTGAGTTATCTTTCCAATGCCACCGGGTTTGCACAATTCCAAGTTCATATGAGTGAGATACGCCCATTGGAAGTTGGGCTGTTTGGATAAGGAAAGTCTAATCCGGATTTTGGAAGGGTATTTTCGTATTATCCTTAGCCAATTGTTTTAATTCGTTTTTAGGATTTTAATTGGGGTAAAATCAGATTTTAGTCAGTTTAGAAAAGTTGAAGTTCACGCTAGGGCTTGGAGAAAAGAGAAAAGAGGAGAAAGGAGAAAAGAAGAGAAATGAGAAGGAAAATCAAGAATCGTCAAGAACGTTCGAGTTTGATTGTGGATATCACCAAGTATTCAATCCTACGAGGTATGTGAGATCACATAACATTGGGTTAGTTCACCCACGCACCAATCCTGATTCAATTCAACAAAGTTAAATTGATTTGAAAGTAAATCCTATGAGTTCTTGATGAAATTCGTTTGAAATCTTGTGGGTTCTTGTTGTTGAAGTTTCTTGAGATTGATTCATGTATTTAGGTGTGAATTCGAGTTGAATCTTTCATATATTGAGGGTTTAGTTGATTCTATATTTTTGGGGGAAAGAACCAAAGGGAAAAATTTAGAGGGTTTAAAGTTGAAAAGTAAAGAAGAAAATTCAGGATTTTCTAGGGAAGCGGCTGGGGCGCCGCGCCTCTCAGCACCCCCCAAAACAGTCTCTGAATGTTGGGTTCTAGGGCGCCACACCAGCCAGAGCGCCCCAACTTGGCCTCTGAATTTCAAGGCCTGGTTCCCCGCGCCTCTCAGAGCGCCAGGGATGCCAGTTCTTCCCATTCTTCCCCATCTTTCCGTACTAGTTCCTTAGCAA
>NW_006240029.1:12740-18553 GCF_000226075.1 Solanum tuberosum
CTGTGAGAGTTTCTCTAACCGACAACTACCACTATGAACCTAAGTGGTGATACAACGTCTTACCATCATGCTGTTAGAACTGTCCTATACTTTACGTCATATAGAACGCTTAACTTAGTGGATCCACTAGCTTAACTTATGTGATCATCTAAAAAGTATGACCCATTAACACCCATGATGGCTACATGGTTTATGGAGACTTGAGTTAATATGAACTCACATCCCCATATCGATGCTCAATACTACTCCCAAAAATATACTTAGCTCATATGTTTTAAAACAACTTCTTTCTTTAGTTTGAGATAATTACTCAAAACTTAGCTTAAAAGCTCTCTTGGAATCGATGTTCCCTTTTCTTGCTTAAATGTGAAAACATTTATAAACTCTTTGGGAATACTTAGTTCCCTTATAGCTTTTTGAGAAATGAACTCAACTCTTTACTCTTTTCTTAACTTGAAATTTAAGTCTTAAACAAGTTAAAACGTTTGTTAAAGACTTTTGAAACTTTAAAACTTTGCTTTGACTTGCTCTTAACTTTAGACTTGACTCTTAACCTCTCTTGACTTTGATCCTAACTTCTTTGAATTGGATTATGGATTCAAGGTTCATGATCTCATGTTTATGGATGATTTCATGATGTTTAGATGTAGCTTAGAGTGTTGGAATCAACTTAGAAACATAGGTACTTTGCTAGGGAACAAGTGCGGAAAAGGTGGGGAACGGAATGGGGAGAACTGGCGTCCCTGGCGCTCTGCGAGGCGTGGGGCACCAGCCCTCAAAGTTCAAAGAACTTTCTGTGGTGCTCTGGCTGGAGCAATGCGCCAGAGGCCAAAGTTCAGAGGAACTTTTCTGGCACTCTGGCAAGCGCGGCGCCCCAAACCCTTGCCCAGAAAATCTCCAATTTTTTCTCCTTCGTTTTTTCATCTCTAAACCCTCTAAAACTTCAATGGGTTTTCCCCAAACACTTAGAATCATTAGTACCCTCAATATACAACAGATTGAACACGAAATTTCACCTAGAAACATGAATCAAATCATCAAGAAACCTTAACAACATAACCCCAAGAATTCAATGAAACTTTCAACAATGTTCATCAAGAACTCAATTTCTAATCATTCAAAGACTTAAATTCGCTGAATTGAATCATGTTTGGCGTGTGGGTGAACTAACCCAACACTATGTAGTCTCACATACCTTGTAGGGATCACCCCCAACGAAATCCACACGGAAAGCTCTAACGTTTCTTGGCGATTGTTGATTTCTTTTTTCTTTTCTCCTCCTTTCTCTTTTCTCCAAGACCTAGCGTGAACTCTAACTTTTCTAAACTCACCAAAAATCTTGTTTTACCCCAATTAACTCCTAAAAACAAATTAGAATAATTAGCTAAGGAAAAGACTAATTTATCCTTCCAAAACCCAGATTAGACTTTCCTTAATCCAACAACCCAACTTCCAAAGAACATAACTTACTCATACGAACTCAGAATTGCGCAAACTTGGCGGCGTTGGAAAGATCATTCCACGATATTTACAACCATATATGGAAATACTACTAACTTATCCTGAGCTAGGAGTTATGGTCGTTTGAAGTTTGACCAAAAACTCACTTTAACTTAAAATTTTCCAGATTTCCGTATACTTTCCAAAAACAACTATTTTGCATATTTTAAACTTCTTTCTAGTTCTTTCTAGTTGAGATATGATACACTTAGTTAAGGCATTCTATATGATGGCAAAGTATAGGACAGTTCTGGCAGCGTGGGCAAGACGGTGTATCACCACTTAGGCTCATAGTGATGGTTGTCGGTTTAGAGAAACTCCCACAGAAACTATATTACTTTATTACATGAGTAAATTGAGGTTTGTTATTGCATTTCTTTAACGAACTGAGTTGCTTTCTACTGTTTAAAGTCTTTCTCTATATTGCATGTGTTTTATTGCTTTATATTGAGTTTTATTCCAACTCGCATACTCGTACATTTCAATTGTACTGATGCCAGTTGGCCTACATCGTCTTAATGATGCAGACGCAGGTAACCAGCATCAACATCCAGCGCCTTGTTGATCAGGTTGAGCACTCAGAGTCAGTTTGTGAACCTCCTTGCTTTTCGGAGGGTCCTTTTCATAAATTTTTAGTTTTTAAGTTATTAAGATGATCGGGGGTCCTGTACCGACATCCTTCTTTGTTTTAGAGGCTTCATAGACAGTTAGCAGTCAGTTGTCTTTACATTATTATTTCATATGTTAAGACTTGAGTTGCCATTTTGGCCAAGTTGAATGTTTGACCTTTGAACGTTCTAAGTATTTTATTAAACCGTTGAGTATAGATGCATTGGATCCTTGTATTTATGCTTTTAAGTCTTCCAATTAGTAAGTAAGCCAGACCAAGGGTTAGCTTGGGACCAAAAATGGTTCTCGAGTGCCAGCCACGTCCGAGGTATAGGCTCGGGGTGTGACAAACTTAGTATCAGAGCATAGAGTTCAAGATTCCTAGGGAGTCTATGAAGCCATTTTTGTATAGTCCTATTTATCGGTGTGAAGCGCGCCACATCTATAATGTAACCCTTTTCTGGGGAAATTTTACCTTTTCATTAATCATAAAAAATAGAAATGAAAAACAACTAATTAATACAAAGTGTGTGCCTATATATAACATTAGTTTTGTTCTGCACTTGAGTGCTGGAATTCTTCATAGTGCGTGTATTCTAATTCTTCATATATGTGTTGAAAAGGTACGGTGCGAATGGCAAATATATGGTGTGTGTTTGATGATAAAGTGGATCACAACGAGACCCTAGTATTGCAAGATTACGAGTATTCATGTGGTGAATCAGACTGCACTGCGTTTGGCGCTGGTGCAACATGTGATCACCTTAGTTTCATAGAGAAGGTCTCTTATGGATATAATATGTTATACCAAATGAGTAATCAAGATCAGCGGAAATGCAACTTACTAGGAGCAACCATCACCACAAATAATCCTTCAACTCCGGACTGTGATTTCCCAATTGAGATCTTAACTGTAGAGGTCGTGGATGGTGAATCTACATTAACGAAGTGATACTAGAATAAGTATTTGTGTATAACACATTTGCTTTCATGCATTACAACAATATGATGTATGTACTCCATAATTTTGAGAAGGCTCTCTCAATTTTTGACAAATCTATTGAATTTCTAACCATTAAATTACTAAATTGTTGGTAAATTATGGTAGTCTCATTATTGCATAATAAGGTGAGAGGATAAAAAAAGGAGAATCCTTGGTCGTTCAAACGGTTTATCCTTTTATTTAAAGTAAAGTTTAAAACAAAAATTGTCACATGGAAAATAATTTACCATGGAAAAAAGTTAAAAATTAAAATGAATAACAAATAAAATTAGCCTATAAAAGAATAAAATGAAAAGGATGATGAAAATTATACAAGAAGAAGAAGACAAAGCAAGAGGAAGAGGAAGAGGAAGGGAAAGAAGGTTGAAAAAAATATGCAATAGAGGTGAAGAAAAATGACAAAGAAGAAGGGAGGAGTTTAGGATTTTATAAATCAATTGAATATATAAAATAATAAAGAAGTGCAAACTAAAAAAAATCACGTAGACAAAAATTCAAGGCCGCACACCTTTTTTATAATGATTGTTTTGTCCATGGACCATCATATCATATATCATATATCATATATCATATATCATATATCATATATCATATATCATATATCATATATCATATATCATATATCATATATCATATATCATATATCATATATCATATATCATATATCATATATCATATATCATATATCATATATCATATATCATATATCATATATCATATATCATATATCATATATCATATATCATATATCATATATCATATATCATATATCATATATCATATATCATATATCATATATCATATATCATATATCATATATCATATATCATATATCATATATCATGCTACCCTTTGTTTTCTATAAATAGAGGGATTTTCTGCCACTATTATTTGTAGGTGATTTTTCGTTGTAGGGTAGTCGAATTCAAATACATTAATTAAGTTTCTTATTAAGTTTGTTTCATTTCTCAAAGTTTTCTTCCTCCTATTTCATGGAGCTTAATCTTTACTATAAGTCATAGAGATTCATGTAATTATGACAATTTCTTTATGTTGTTTTTTGTGACTTTTCTTTTACTCTGTTAAAAATTTCAGCAAAAGATGATTGAAAATTGATCTTCTCTTTTGTCCATTTTTACAGGTTTCTTTGTATAAACAAAGAAATTTGTTTTTTGATTGGAATGCGACATTATTACTCTTGGACCTCTCGTTCCACAACTCATAACGCTGTTGAATGGTTAAATTCATTACATTTGGTTCTTTAATAAACAAACTTTTATTTCTGCCACTATTATTTGTACATTTTTTTTTGCTATTAGGGGGAAGTCAAAATTCAATTACTATTAATTAAACTACTTATGAAGTGTGTTTCATTTCTCTAAAGTTTCTTCATATATTTTCATGAAGTCTTAATCTTTTATTGTAAGTCATAGTGATTCATCTATCTATTTTAATTTCTAATTGCTATTTTGGTGACTTTTTTTTAACTCTGTTAAAAATTCCAGTGAGGATGACTGAAAATTTATCTTCTCTTTTGTCCCTTTCTACAGGTTTTTTGATATACTTTTTGGGAAAATTGCTAGTGGGTTGTGCTATATTTGATAGAAAACAACAACAAATATGTGATAACTAATACGAAACCAATGACGAAGTTTGTTAAAAGAACCAAACAGATTTTGATGTTATGCACGTTGTCGATGCTGAGCGAGTAGAACTAGCTGCATATCAATTGAAGGATGTTGCTAGGACTTGGTTTGACCAGTGGAAGAAGGGTAGAGCTGAGGGAGCACCACGTGCGAGTTGGGCTTGTTTTGAGGAAGCTTTCTTGGGGTGTTTCTTTCCCCAAGAACTAAAAGAGTCTAAGGTACGAGAGTTACTTACCCTTAACCAAGATTCACTGAGTGTTCATGAGTATGGGTTGAAGTTCACCCAACTTTCCCGTTATGCTCCTGATATGGTTGTGGATATGAGGAGTAGAATGAGTTTGTTTGTTGCTGGGTTGTCCCATCTATCAAGCAAAGATGGCATGACAACAATGCTAATTGGGGACATGGATATATAGAAGTTAATGGTATATGTGCAGCAAATTGAGGAAGAGAAGTTGAGGGATAGAGAGGAGTTTAGAAATATAAAGGCTAAGACATGGAATGAGTCCGGGCAGCAGAACAGTAATGTGAACCGTTGGTGCTTTAAGCAAAATCAAAAGAGGTATGATCCATCATCTGCTAGTGCAGCAGCACCTAGAAACAAAGGTGAGTATAATAGTCAAAATTCCCAGCACTTCAGGACTAGACCTGCCCAATCTCAGGGTAGTGTGGCACAAAGAGGTAATTAGGCTCCTGCATGTGCCAAGTGTGGTAGAACATACTTAGGTAAGTGTCGCGATAGTTCCACATGTTGCTTCAAGTGTGGACAATAGGGACACTTCATGAAAGAGTGCCTTATGAATCGAAAAGGTAGTGGATCAGGGCAATAGGTCCCAATCTTCATCAGTTGCACCATCAGATAGGGCTGCACCTAGAGGAGCTACTTCCGGTACTGGTGGAGGAACAAACCGTCTTTATGCGATCACTAATCGCCAAGAGCAAGAGAACTCTCCAGATGTTGTCACTGGTATGATCAAAGTCTTTACTCTTGATGTTTATGCTCTGCTAGACCCAAGAGAAAGTTTATCTTTTGTAACCCCTTATGTTGCAAATAA
>NW_006240029.1:20527-22311 GCF_000226075.1 Solanum tuberosum
GCAGATTGTGTGTACCAAGGGTGGATGAATTCCAAGAGAGGATCATGGAAGAAGCTCATTGCTCCACATATTCCATTCATCCGGGTTCCACAAAGATGTATTGCGATTTATGAGAGGTTTATTGGTGGGAGTAGTATGAAGAATGGCAATGCAAAGTTTGTTGCTAAGTGTCCAAATTGCCTACAAGTTAAAGTACAGCATCAAAGGCCCGATGGTTTAGCTCAAAATATAGAACTTCCGGAATGAAAATGGGAGATGATTAATATGGAATTCATCAAAGGTTTACCAAGGTCCCACATGCAACATAATTCTGTTTGGGTGATTGTCGATAGAATGACAAAATCAGATCGCTTTTTGCCTGTAAAGACTACCCACATAGTGGAGGATTATGCCAAGCTGTATCTTTAAGAAGTAGTTAGACTTCATGGAGTTCCGGTCTCCATTATTTCAAACAGAGGTGCGCAATTTACTGCACAATTTTGGAAGTCATTCTAAAAAGGCTTGTGTTCAAAGGTGAACTTAAGTACTGCATTTCATCCTCAGACAGATGGGCAAGCAGAGCGCACTATTCAGACCTTAGAAGACATGTTGAGGGCCTGCGTGATTGATTTCAAAGGTAATTGGGATGATCACCTACCCCTTATTGAAATTGCTTACAACAATAGTTACCACTCTAGCATCCAAATGGCTCCTTATGAAGCTCTTTATGGGAGAATATGTAGATCTTCTATTGGATAATTTGAAGTTGGTGAAGCTGAGTTGATTGGACCAATTTTAGTTCACCAAGCTATGGAGAATGTGAAAGTGATTCAAGAGAGGTTGAAAACAACGCAGAGTCGTTAGAAATCCTACACTGATGTTAGGAGAAGGGAGTTATAGTTTGAAGCAGATGATTGGGTGTACTTGAAAGTTTCACCCATGAAAGGTGTTATGATATTTGGTAAGAAGGGGAAGCTTAGTTCTCGATATATTGGCCTTTACAGAATATCGAAAAGGGTAGGTAATGTAGCTTATGAGTTGGAGCGACCACAAGAGTTAGCCGTGGTTCATCCGGTATTTCACATCTCCATGTTGAAAAAGTGCATAGGAGATCCTTCATTGATCATACCAACTAAAGATATTGGGATCAAGGATAGCTTGTCTTATGAGGAGATTCCTGTTCAGATTCTAGATCGCCAAGTTCGCAAGTTGAGAACAAAAGAGGTAGCATCAGTCAAAGTTCTTTAGAGGAACCAATTTGGTGAGGAAGCTACTTGGGAAGCTGAGGAAGATATGAAGAAGAGATATACACATCTCTTTGAAACTGGAGAAGTTCCAGACCAAGGTACTAATTCTCTTTTTAGTACTCTTTAATTTATGAGTTGGCATGCTGTATTTGCATTGCTTGTTGGGTGTTTGAGCTGAATTTTAGATGTTACACCCTTAGCCTACTACGAGTAAACTCATTCGAGGAAGAATGTTCCCAAGAGGGAGATATTGTAACATCTCTCAAATTGAAATAACTAGGAAGAAGTTAAGAATTGGAAATAGTCGTTTTTGGAAAGAATGAAAATATGCAAAATTTTGTTAAGTTAGGATAAGTTGAGTTTCGGTCCACTTCAAATGACTATAAATCCTAGATCAAGATGATTTAGGTGTATTTCCAGATACCGTAGGAAAGATCATTGAGTTATCTTTCCAACGCCACCGAGTTTGTACGATTCTGAGTTTGTATGAGTGGGATACGCCCTTTGGAAGTTGGGCTGTTTGGATAAGGAAAGTCTAATCCGGATTTTGGAAGGGTA
>NW_006240029.1:22478-23752 GCF_000226075.1 Solanum tuberosum
TGTCAAGAACATTCTAGTTTGATTGTGGATTTCGCCAAGGATTCAATCCTACGAGGTATGTGATATCACATAACATTGAGTTAGTTCATCCACACGGCAATAATGATTCAATTCAGCAAAGTTATACTGATTTGTGAGTAAATCCTATGAGTTCTTGATGAAATTCATTTACAATCTTGTGGGTTCTTGTTGTTGAAGTTTCTTGAGATTGATTCATGTATTTAGGTTTGAATTCGAGTTAAATCTTTCATGTATTGAGGGTTTAGTCGATTCTAAGTGTTTGGGGAAAGAACCAAATGAAATTAGAGGTTTTAGAGTTAAAAAATGAAGAAGTAAATTCGAGATTTTTTGGGGATGGGGATGGGGTGCCGCACCTCCCAACGCTCCCCAAAAAAGTCTCTGAATGTCGGACTCTATGGCGCCGCACCAGCCAGAGCGCCAGGGACGCCAGTTCTTCTCATTCTTCCCCCATCTTTCCGTACTAGTTTCCTTAGCAACAGACCTATGTTTTCTAGTTGATTCCAACACTCTAAGGTACATTTAAACATCATGAAACCATCCATAAACATGAGATCATGAACCTTGAATCCATAATTCAATTCAAGGAAAGTTAAGAGTCAAGTCTAGCAGTTAAGAAGCAAGTCAAGAGAAGTTTATAAAGTTTTCAAAAGTCTTTCACAAACGTTATAACTTTATTTTAAGACTTAATTTTTGAGTTAAGCAAAGAGTAAAAGAGTTGAGTTCGTTTCTCCAAAAGCAATAAGGGAACTAAGTATTCCCAAAAGTTAAAAATATTGTCTCATTTGAACAAGATAGGGAAACACCAAACTCCAAGTATTTTATTAAACAATTGAGTAGAGGTGCATTGAATCATTATATTTATGCTTTTAAGTCTTGTGCTGAGTAAGTAAGCTAGGCCAAAGGTTCGTTTGGGACTAGAAATGGTTCTCGAGTGCCAGGCATGTCCGGGGTGTAGGACCGGGGGGTCTCAAGATGAATCATAATAAATCACATAACCGTCTGTACTATCTGCTAGAGTCAAGACCAGAGCTGTAGTGAACCTAGTCTTCAGTTTTGAGAAACTTTTCTCACACTCATGTGACCATTGAAATTTGACCATCTTATGAGTCAACTTGGTCAATGGGGAGGGGAAGCTATGGATGAAAATCCTTCAACAAATATCCTGTAATAACCGGCCAAACCCAAGAAACTTCTAATGTCTATTGGGGAGGTGAGTCTGGGCCAGTGTTGTACTGCCTCAATTTTATGAGAAT
>NW_006240030.1:0-23706 GCF_000226075.1 Solanum tuberosum
TTTAATACATACCCACTAACTAAATAAATTACTTAATTAATATCTGTCAACTAAATAACCATAGTTACACAAATAGTTCAAGATATTCATTTAAAATCTATCGAAAGAGTCTTTTATGAGATAAAAAGAACCTAGTACTCAAAACGACCAAATGGGTCGTTACAATATTATATTTTAGTAGGTAATTTTTTATATTTTAAACATAAATGACTATTCAAGAAATTAACTCGTTGACTAGTTTTTACTTCCATAATTAATTACTGGTTTTAAAATTGAGTGCAGAAAATAAAAAAGGTATAAGTAGGGAGGGGCATTTTATTTCTAAGGTGAAATTTTTGAATATCTTATGTCTATAAATAGTTCCACCAATTCCCATACTTTCCTCCAACCATCATCTTCATCATCATTATCATCCAGATTGAACTTCATTGCAAAACATGAGCTGGTGGTGGTCTAGAGCTATTGGTGCTACCAAGGTAATTCATCTTTCTTCTCTTTTCAAAATCTCGCTTCGTTTAGCTACGAATTTTTCTTTTTTTAAATAAAGTGAAAATATATTTGTCATAGTGTGTAGTAACTTGTATATGAAATCCAATTTATAAGATTATGTGACTATTCAATTTGACATATTGCTATTTAGAGTAAAGTTGCTGGTATATTCCAGGTAAATTAGTCAAATAAGATATTCTATAAGGGAAAATACTCAAATATGCAATCGATTTATGTCATCAATTAAAAGTTTGACTCATCTATGTCATTTTCATATGAGAAAATGTTCATCCATGTCATTATTTGTTAACTGAAAACAATTCCAATTCTGCAAAACCATTTTTTACACGTGGTCAATAATGATTCGGCTACGTCATTAATTAACTCATTTTTCTTAAAAGGGAAAAGACTCAAATATGTTATCGAACTTTGAGAAAAGTTTCATCTATACCATTCGTTAAAATTTTGGCTCATCTATGCCATTTCAGTTAACAAATAATGACATGGATGAAACTTTTCTCAAACGGAATGACATAAATGTGCCAAACTTTTAAAGGATGACATAGATGAACATTTTCTTAATGTTCGATGACATATTTGAGTTTTTTATTTATTTTATAAGGGGTATAAATCGTATTTGGAAAAGTATGTTCAAATTTTAAATGTTTTTTGCAAAACCTATGGCAAAAACAACTTCAACTTTTAAAATTTCAAAATAAACTAAAAGGAAAAAGGTTAACAATATTCTTAAACTGTGTGAAGTTAAATAAATATGTAATTAGTAAATGTTTGATGTAAAACTATATCCCTCATTAATACTTGGCCAAACACTATGCATGCCCTTAAATTTGCCTTTAAATTTGTTTTGGCACTCCAACTCAACTTTGTTTCATTTTAACCCTCAAACTTCAATTTTCATGTTTCATTTAGACACTTTTGTCCAAGGAATCAACAAAGTGGGATGCGTATACTTCACACGCCACGACATGACACAAAATTCAATTAAAAACACATACACAACCCCTCTAATTTGCCCTCATTTTTCATTTTGACACTCTATCTTAGTCATGTTCCATTTTAACCCTTCATCTCTGTTTTTATGTACCATTTAAACACAAAATACTAATTTTATGATTTTTTTTTAAAAAAATTTATCTATGTTCTTCATTCCACTTTTTCATTTTAAAAATTGACTTTTGTCCGTAAGTTTTCGTAATTTTTTTAAAACACTAATGGATAAACATCATTTTTTTTTAAAATGATATGTTTGCAGGGTTTCTCTACATTTTTGCATGAAACAATAACCGACGAAAGTGTGTCGCTTTTCTTTCTTAAACAATCATTTAAATTAATTAAATAACACCACGTATTTTTTTCATATACAGGCTATCTGGATATAACTCAAATAGTAGCTTTCTAATTTTTCATTCAACTCAATCCGGGTAAAAATAACTCATCTATAATACGAGTAAAACAACTCTTGTTTATTTCTAACAACACTGATAAAAAATGCTAAAACTCGACAAACTTCATTGGGTTGTCATTGATTTATAAGAAAGAATATTGATGCACTTTGATCGGCTATTTTTCACACAAAAATATAGAGAAACTCTTAAAAGTTTTTTTTTTTTTTGAAAAAAATCAATGTTCATCCGTCAATTTTATTTTTTTTTTGCGAACGCCAATTTTTAAAATGCAAAATTGCAGTTGAAGAACATATATAAAAAGAAAGAAATCATAAAATTAGTATTTTGTATTTAAATGGTACATAAAAGATAGAGTTGAAGAATTAAATATCGTATTCTTTTTTTTAAAGGAAGAATAATATGTTTTTGGCTTTCACTCTTTTAGAAAAAGTGTGATGCACACGCTCTGCGCGCCACATCACTTATTTGTTTTTAAATGATATACTTATAAGGGAAAAAGCTTAATATGTCATTGAATTTTCAGAAAAGGCTCATTTATGTTATACGTTAAACGTTTGACTTATCTACGCCATTGCCGTTTAAGAAAAGGTTCATCCATGCTTTTATTTTTTAACTCTGGTTTTGCAAAATCACTTTTTACACTGTAAACAACTTTTAACACTTTTCAATTGAGGTTTCTGATCAAATGTACTATTTTTGTTTCTTCTTCCTTAAGAATGCCAAGAACACATCAAAAATATATTAGCAACTCTCAAATTTCAAATTTCTTCAATTCTTCACGAAGCCACTTCAAATTTCAAGAGTAGCTTCCCTCCGAGCTACATACAAAAACTCCAATATTTTTGAGCTCGAATCTAAACTAACTCAATAAGACCTATTTGAAATTTCTTCAAAGTTTTAAAACTTCAACATTCTTTAATGGTAGAATTTTCTCCACAACTTCAAATCATTTGAAATTATGAATATAAACTCAAAAAACACCAAGGAACAAAGATCTAATATCAAAAACAAAAAAAAAACAAACATGAAACAAAGTAGATTTTTAAAATTTTGGGGCTGATTTTTTGTTTTTTCTGGAATATTTTTTTTAATTGGGGTGAATTTTTTAACTCCACAAATGATTTTAGAATTTTTTTTTTTTTAATTTTTTTTTTAATGATATAGCCGAAATTGAGATATTTTGGCGTAGAATTGAAAATGTTGGAAATTTGAGAGTTGTTTATATTTTTCATGTGTTCTTGTTGTTTTCGAGGAAGAAGAAACAAAAAGAGTATATTCTATCCAAAACTCCAATTGAAAAGAGTTAAAAGTTGTTTGGCTATAAAAAATAGTTTTGCAAAATTGAAGTTAATAATAATAGCATGAATGAGCCTTTTTCATAAACCACAGTAATATAGATGAGTCAAACTATTAGCAGATGGCATAAATGAGTCATATCTAAAAGTTCAATGGCATATTTGATCATGTTCCCTCCTTTTAAAGATCTTGATGTGTTCAGCCTTAATACTTTGATCTAAAAAGAAGTAAATTTGCATCATTTAAAAACATTTTTGATCATTTTCCATAAAATGAATACTATCTTAAAATGTTTGCTTATTCTTTCTTTAACAATCTAACTAATGTAATTCTTAATCAACCAGGAAAAAGTTGAAGAAGATGATGTTCCAAAAAAATGTCAGAGTGTTGGTCTAATCATCGGAGTGACTGGTATCGTCGGCAATAGTCTTGCAGAGATCCTCCCTGGCACCGACACTCCGGGCGGACCTTGGAAGGTCTACGGTGTTGCACGCCGCCCTAGACCATCGTGGAATGT
Organism: Solanum tuberosum; assembly: GCF_000226075.1. Taxonomy (NCBI): domain Eukaryota; kingdom Viridiplantae; phylum Streptophyta; class Magnoliopsida; order Solanales; family Solanaceae; genus Solanum; species Solanum tuberosum. Next base: position 3,730 of record NW_006240030.1, read on the forward strand.
CAACTACCCTATTGAATATATCCAGTGTGACATATCAAGCCCAGAAGAAACCCAATCCAAACTCACTCTTCTCACTGATGTTACTCATGTTTTCTACGTTACTTGGGCAATTCGACCTACAGAGCTCGAAAATTGTGAAATCAATGGGAAAATGTTTCAAAATGTACTCGATGCTATTATCCCTAATTGCCCCAATTTGTCCCATATCTGCTTGCAAACGGGTCTAAAACACTATCATGGTTCATTTGAATTGTTCGAAAAAATAGCCCATGATACCCCATATCATGAGGGTTTGCCCCGTTTACCCGCACCCAATTTCTATTACACCCTGGAGGATATCTTGTTTGAGGAGGTGAAGAAAAAAGAAGGATTAACATGGTCAATTCATAGGCCTGGCCTGATTTTTGGGTTTTCACCGTATAGTATGATGAACATTATTGGAACTCTTTGTGTTTATGCAACTATATGTAAACACGAGGGGTTGCCGTTGAGATTTCCAGGCTCTAAATCTGCGTGGGATGGGTATTCGTATTGTTCAGATGCAGATTTAATTGCGGAGCATCAAATATGGGCATCAATGGATCCAAACGCAAAGAATGAGGCATTTAATATAAGTAATGGGGATGTGTTCAAGTGGAAACATTTGTGGAAAGTTTTAGCTGAGGAGTTTCAAGTGGAAGCTGAAGAATTTGATGAAAGTAAGAGATGGACACTAGTGGAGATGATGAAAGACAAAGGACAAATTTGGGATGAGATTGTGAAGGAGAATGGATTGGTAGAAAGTAAATTGGAGGAGATTGGACGTTGGTGGTTTGTTGATCTTGTTCTCAAAAAAGAGTGTCCATTGGATACTATGAACAAGAGCAAGGAACATGGTTTTTTGGGTTTTAGAAACTCCAAAAATGCTTTCATTTCATGGATTTATAAGATCAAAGCCTGCAAATTTGTTCCTTAATTAGTTTTTGGATTTCTAATGTGTGAAAATAAAGTTCAAGTAATAAGGTTGATTTCACCGTAGTCATTCAATTGATATTGTACGGTTGTTATCTATTGTATTGTATTGTGTTGTATTGTACTGTATCCGTTCAATATATATATATATATATATATTCTAAGTCTTTTTAAAGATTCCTAATCATTAACGTTTTATGTTCATGCCTATGACATATATATTTAAGTGAAAATATATTTGATCTCTTTTTTAATCACTACATAATTAAGGAAAATCGAAAGAACCAACTAAAATCGGAACAAAAAAAACTGACTTGATATAGGTTTGATTTGGTTTATATATTAAATAAATCGATATAATTGATTAAGTTATTTTTTAGTGAAAAACTAAACCAAATCAAACTATGTACCCCTAATAACAATCATCCAAACAGAGTGGAGTGTGCTTGGTATGGAGGAAACCATTTTTCAATTCCTCATATTACTACTAAAAATAGGCAAAAAATGACAGACAAAAAAAAACGACAGACACAAATGCAACGTTGTTCATCGCTTTGTTTATTTTTTTAATTTATGTTTTTTTTTCACAAAAGCGACGGACAAATAATTTTAGATTTTTTATTCGTTAAATAGCACAAACTATTTTTTTTATATAATTTTATTACAATGTATCGATAATTATCCTTATCGCTAAAAATATTAGAATTTTTATGAATTTGTTATCATTTTAGGTAACTTCGGTTGTCATTAATTTTCATCTCAGTTAATTGCATATAAATAAAACATTATTCAGTTTTATAGACCTATCATTTCTGTTTAATTCAAAAGTCATTTCTTATATGGCATTTGTCACAATCCAGACCGCCGTGACTGACACTCACACTAATACTCCGATGGAGAACCATTTAATAACCTCAACCTACCCCATTAACCATTCAAAGAGGCAAAATCATAACACAAGATGGAAGGAAATAATTTAAAACAATCAAAGGACAAGTTCCCATATTTATAATTGTGAAATTTAACCCCCTAGAACCTAAAAGTCATAGTACCAAAACTCTAAAGTATCTAGAACAAGGAGATGGAACCCCAACAAGAAAGCATACGTTTAATTTTGAAATGTTTATATCCGAAAAGATTGATAACTAGATAAGTAAGAATCCATGACAGCCCAAAAGAAGTAGCTCACTCTTGGATTCACATCTCTTGCTTCTCACAATTGAGGTCTCAAAGCAGCCACCTGAATATATCTTGTATTGCACAAAGAAAGATCAAGTGCAATATCTGTACACAAACACCATGTAATGGTAGTACCATATAGTCAGTTCCAAAACATGAATGTAAAGAAGTAACTATAAAACAGTAACGCAGACCAACACATATACCAACAACCAAAACATAATACAAACTCCCAATTAATCACCAACCTTGACTTAACCAATACATGAAACATGTCCTACATGATCACAAAATGCAGTTATCCGGTCCTCTCATATAACGCACACACAATCAGTTAGTGTACTGGCATGGTATCTGAGCCAACCATTGTTAGAATTTCATACCATGCATGGTATCCGAGCCAATCGTTAGTATCATGTACTAGCATGTTACCCGAGCTAACCATCAATCACAAACATCATGCACAAGCATAATCACAATGAACAACCAACTTGAAACCACAAGTAAATAAACAAGTTCATTGCATAAGATTATCACATGAAATTATTTCACATTAGCCTTCTAGTTTTCCCCACATGCATAACACAAATAATACTACAAATCAACTAACATGCACACATTACATACCTTGGAAAATAAATAAATCATCTCCTACCTCGAAACAAGCCTGATTACTCTAAAGAACTTGAGCTTTTCCCTTCCATCACTACAATAAATATGATATATAGCTACAAAATTATTAGCTACGACATGAAATTTGTCATTAATTGTTCGCTTTTAGTGACAAAAATTTCTTTTCGTGCTTAAATATATTAGACACACACTTTTAGTGACGAAACTTAAAAATTCATAGCAAAGTTTTGTCCACTAAAGTTTCCCACCAAAAAATTAATTGGCGCCATTTGTTAAGTAGTGTTAGTCACGAATTTAAAGTTATCGGTGACACATTATTTTGTCACTAATAATGTATCTAATTCATGACAAATTATTTTTTGTCTTGAAATTTATTAATTTTTGGTCACAAAAAAAATTCATCTAAAAAAATATGTTGTTACAATATAGACAAATGAGAGTTTATAGTTAAATATTATAAGTTTTAGCTATAAAAATTTAGATTTAATTATGTCCTTTATTTTCGTCACTAATAATATAAATAATTGGCGACAAAGATTTTATTGTCTCTAATCAATCTGTGATTTAGTGACAAAAAAAGAAATTGTCACAAAATATGTAAGGTGTTAAATAGCGACGACTTAAAATTTGTAGTGAATAATTCAACTATTTGCTATGAAAAAAATCATAGCTAAATACAATTTTTTTGCTACAATTGTTCATAATTACAAGTGACAACTTACAAAAAGTATAATACAAGTGCTTCATAAGAAATAGACAGAGTCCATTCGTTAATTGGCGAGGGAAAATATTCAAACCAACGAATTCAGACAATTTTGTAAAAATGAAAAAGTTCAAAAGTTCAATTAATCAATTTTTTTAAATTACGCAATTATAAAATGCATCATTTGAAAAATACAATCCAGGTTATAAGTACCATGAGTGGGGTACGGTTGTACCACTAGATCTCTAATATTTGTTGGTTTAACACTTTTATTTTTTATTTGATACACTTTCATCGATAAAGACGATAGAAGAAATAATTTCTCAAGTCTTGGTGCTAATTTTTGTGTGTGTCTATTGATTTGTGATTGGTAAACTGCATAGAGTAAGTCGATATATTTGCTTCTGTCTAAAAATATGTACATATTTAATAGTAATTCCACATACGTACGTAGAGCAACTATACAGAGATAACATCGACTTACAAACTTAGACTTTGCAAAGGTGCGAAATATTTCATGAATTTCTATTAACTTTTTCCATCTGTGTGAAAATCGAAATAAACTAAAAAATGAAAGCACAAATGAAAGAAATGAACCAACTAGGATTTCAAATATATTATGATGAAGTACTGTAGTTATGGGTATAGATATTTTTTTTCAAAACAATTGATTTACTGATCGAATTGAATCGATTATTCATTTTTTTAAAATAAAATCGAAAGTTAAATTTTATATAAATTTATAATTGTACTGAATATTTTTTAAAATTTATAAAAATAAATAAATAAAATGACAGAATCGTACTGAATATATTTAAAGATATTTTTAAAAATATATTGTTTTATTAAAATATAATCTACATTTGAATGAATTTTTGGATGGTAAATTTCATGCATTTGTGTATGTGTATAAATAATCATATAATATATTATTTCTACGGAAGTTAAATTTGAAAGAAATGAATGAAGTTAAAAATAAAATAAAAATGAAAGACAAAAGAGAGTTGATCAGATGGTAAGCACTCCTCACTTCCAACCTTAAGGTTGTGAGTTCGAGTCCCCAAGAAAGCATAATATGTGGGAGCTCATGGGGGGAAGGGGTTAAAAAAATTGAGATGTGAGATGAGATAATAGGAAAATTAACCTTTTTATAATAATAAATGTGTCCCTAACTAATACATTTAAGAACAAAATATTTTTTATATATAAAATATAGTCATTAGTGACGAAATTAGATTTTGTTCAACTACGAAATAGATATAACTTTAGAGACAATTGATGTCGTCACTGATTGAAGTAAAATAATTAGTGAAGACATAATTTTGTCGGTAGTAATAACCTTTTTAGTGACAAAGCATACTATTAACTACAAAAAAATATACTTTTTATGACAAATAAATTTGTCACAAATGTTTAAGTATTTGGGACGATTTTTCTTTTTGTAGTTAATCTAATACTTTTAGCGATGAAGCACTAAATCGTCTCTGTATACTTTTAGCGACACATATTTAGGGACGACTGATTGACGAATTATTTTTCGTCTCACAAGATATTTAGTGACGAAATATGATTTTTAAGTGACGAAATTATTTGTCCCTGATAATCGAATTTGTTGTAGTGCATAATGCCTTTACTTGTTCTTGGTCTAAAACTATATAAAATGCAAGCAACCAATGAATAATGACCTAATTAAACCGAAATTATAACTTAATTCTAACTCTAGATCAATTCCCTGGTCATTCTATCCAAATTAGGGCTTTTCTAACCTCTAATTCAAGTCAAAACTCTCTTCAAGAGTAACATTCTAGATTCTACTACTTAAGAATCAAAATACAAATTAAGGGAGATTGATTTGTATTTCTAACTACACAAGTTCATGGTGAACGTATTATGTCTTTAAACCTTCAATTGATAGGCTTAATATAGTTCTATATTGGTTGGTAAAATTTTGAATATGTACTGACATAGTGTATTGCTGACATGCATGGTGTATTTGATGCGGATGCAGGATTATATGCCTGATCAGATCCATCACAAAAAAAAATTAAAAACGAACTAAACTTCAATATAATAGATGGTGTTTACAGGTCCCTGAGGGAGATTCAGCAAGAAAGATTGAAGAATGTGAGCTCTATTTTAGAATCTCTCGCAGAGAAGAAGCCCAGGGACGGAAATAAGCTCTTAAATTAAAGAACGCACATTGTTATTGTCTTTCCCAGATTGTTCTACCTAGGTTGTTGATTTGCCTTTCTGGTTAGTTGTTCCTTCAAATTATTGGAGCCTAAGTTGTTTTGATGGTAAATATTATAGATTATGAAAAGTAAAAATTAAAGGAATTCCATAGTCTAAGATCTATATTACATTCTCTCCCTAATAATTCCAATATTACAAAAATCCCTTGAAAATTGATGCAGCCGGATACATAGGTACCATGCAGATACATTATAAAAGATACATTGTAAGAGAATGTTGTTGCGCTAAAAAAGGAACAAATAACGTGAAATTTATTATTGTTATATTAATTTCCTAGATTAACGCCTAACTGATCATAATCATTCCATATCCTAATAGGGGACAGTTTCACGATTTCAAATTTCAAAATTTCATCTTCTCCATTGAAGACGATTTTTGAACACCCGGTTGAAAAATTCATAATTTCAAAAAGAAACTCGATACATGATGAATATATCTATTTTGTTGAAGCATTCAGGAATTTGGGCGAGCGAAGTTAATTATGAAGGTTACAAAAGTGACGGAATTGTTGTTGGACAATCAATTTCATTTTTGAATATCAAAGCAGCCATTTCAGCCGAGTTAGAGATCGATGAGGTAAGAAAAAATATTGAAATCCGATACATCGTAGAAGGTAATTCATCTCCGATGAAAATTAAGAACGACATGGGTGTTAGACTATATTTAGAAGTGAAAAAAAGTGAGCCTGATTTTGCAATGTATCCATTATGTATTGATAAAAACAGATAAAATTGGTGGTGAGATACATAGCTTTGATGGAACATGAGGAGAGATTACGTGTGTCGAAGGTACAACAAGGGATACAGAAGCTCTTGCAGCGGTTGAATCAAGAATTTGTGATTCAGATTATATTCCAGAATTAGAAGTTTCAAATTACATAATTGATTCAAACAGTATAGATGTGAAGGCAGGTCAATTGTATAAGGATAAAGCAACACTGATAGATGTGATGGACAAATATAAAATAAAGCACCACTTCAATTGCAAAGTAAAAAGATATGATAGACAAAAGTATGCATTTATTTATCTGCAAAGGTATGTGTTTATTTATCTGCATTGATACGTGCTCTATGGGGTTTTTGCTTAATGATACATTTAAATTCATAATTTGTGTGATACATTATTATTTTTAGAATTTGTGTTATGGTGCTTTTGATTTTTTGTATTTTTTTTGTTTAATATATGATACATGCCGGAAGTGTGTAAAAATGAGGTGCATCTAAAGAACGTGCTCTATGAGGTTCAAAAGTATCAGATTCATTTTTTAACTTTTATGTGTGCGTAATGTATCTAAAATAAATTAGAAATTTAAATGTATCGTGATATTATTTGTTATGGTAGTTAATAATGTTGATACATTAATGTCTTATAAAATATAATTGTTATATGTATTAATATGATGAAAAAAATTGTACGACTATGTGTTGGTGTGCTTTTCGGATGAATGTGGTTGGTCTATGAAGGCTTCATGCAGGAAAAACTCTAATCTTTTCAAAGTTAGATACTTTAATAGTGAACATACATGTCCAATGTGGGATAGGATACTAACCAAAGTCCAAGCAATGGTTGGGTTTGTTAGTGGTGTGACTGCTCCTAAATTGATCAACCATAAACGAATTCATACTCCGAAAGATATAATTGATGATATTAGAGAATTCTACAAATTTCAACTAGACGAAATACCTTGCGCACATGCAGTTGTTGTTTTAAAGGACAAAAATGTCACAGATATGCATCCTTATTGCTCTGATTACTACAAGCCTGATGCATTAGCAAAAACATATGAGGTTCCAGTGATTCCAATGCCAGATAAAGAAGATTGGTCGGTTCCTAGCAATGTTATAGATGAAATTGTGTGGCCACCCAGATACAAAAGATTGGCTGGAAGACCAAGGAAAAGAAGAAAAAAAATGCAGATGAAAAGATAACAGTAAACATAAACTGTTGTGGACGTTGTGGACAAGAAGGTCACAACAAAAGAACTTGTACTTTCTTCCCAAAAGAAGAGTGAAAGTGTTATTTTTATAAGACATTTATGTTTTTGTTGAATAATTTTTGAATTAATCCATTATCACTTTTATTTTTATCATGAATAAAGTTTACTGTTTATTTTGGTTATTTTGATTCAATATTTATGAGTTTTGCTGATACAATTAAGAATTTGTTATGATTTTTGTGTTTAATGTTATTTTGGTACGTTTATTTATGACTTATGTTGTTTAATTCAATAAATTGTTATGATTTGTGTGCAAATGTTATCTCTGATATACAAATATTTAGGTGTGTTTGTATCATATACATTATGTGGAAAATCTAATGTATTATGTAGAGTATGTGTAATGTATCATATACATAATAATTAATGTAGCATATTCATTAAATCATAAATAACCTATCTATTTTAAATAAGCTATTGTATCTGAGTACTTATATGATACATAAATTATACCATTAAGTTACTCATCACTGTATTTATCACAATAACTATGAAAACATGTATCATATATATTATTATTTATTACAACTATTGTATCATATACATTATCAAAAAATTGTGTTATAAACATTAAATGAACAAAATATATCTATTGATTACAACTTTTTAATAGACCTTTTAAGAATACAATTTTGTTTCACTTTTATAATTTTCAATTTAATAAGTTTTCCACTATAACCGTAATATACATTTCAATTGTGGTTTTATATGTTTTTGACACAATATATTGAATTGTTACTGTTAGGAAATAAAAGTTTAAATCAAATTTATGTGCATTTCTGATTGATGTTGATTTAATTACACTGTTTAATTATAGAAATTTGTAAATGAAGACCAACATACATTCTGAGATTAAAGGAACAAAATATATTGACATTAAAAGTCAAACAAAACAAGTTTTTGGAGAAACACTCCAACACTTAGTTAATGTATCTTGAAAAGAGTACTAACTAAAAAACACTGTGTATCCATTGATACACAATAACTATTCCAGATTAACTAAGGCATCATGATCTGGTGGTGTGAAATAACGCCTAGGCTTTGATGGATCGTCATTATCATGACTAACATATCCTGCTTCGGTTTTTTGACTGCCGTATTTCCATAGCAAGGTTGCGTATCTTGTGCGGTGATAATCAGATCGGAAAGCATTGGATTGTATTGGGATTTCATCGGTAAGGAATTTAGCAAACGTGGCCACAAACAATCCACAATCCCTACAAATGCAGAAGATACATTAAAAAAACGAATTGAACATATACTTTAAAATAAAACTTTATAAAATTTACAGTGTGTCGCTTCCTTGATGAATAATGTCTTGTACATATTCAACAAGAAAAGGGTGCTTTGGTTCCAATAAACACTTTGTTGTATGTTGAACCAAACCTCAAGGAGTGTGTAGGAATTTGTTTTATCTTGTATTTCACAGACTATAATGAGACAAATGAACAACAGTTAAAGACATAAAATAATATAAACACGATACATGCAGAATAATATACAGTTGAACTTATAATGATTATTATATTTATATCTGATACATAATATTAATATTTGTATATAATACACAATAAACCTTAATAATGTCATTTATGTATTATATATGATAAGTCAAGATTGATACTTAAATAAGCATATTACAACACAATGTATGTCATTAGTTGAGAGTGATACATAATCCAACCTGTTACAAATATATTTATAACTTGATACATTGAGAAGAAAAATTGTCAAATTTTTGTGTCAGTTAAAAGAAGGGTTTTGAATCAAATTGTAAATTGCATGTTGATACATCACAATATGATAACATTAATCTCTCAATAATGTTCATAAATTCAAATCACTAATTGATTCAAAGATTGAGCAACAAAAAAACGCAGAAATAGATCAGAGCTCATTACCTCGAATAGATTCGGACGAGAAATTGAGGATGATACTTTTCTACCCCCTTTTTTTTTAGGGGTTTTCCCAATCTTTGCTTTTGAAGAAGAAGGCACATCCTTCTTCACCTTCTCGATACTCACGTTGGCCATGACTAGGGGATCATGCAATTTTTTCGATCTATTCTCAGCCCAACCTAGATCTTCATTGTCATAAACACGATTAGTGTTGGATGGCATTATCTGGGTAATACCTAAACTGAATGAAGGAGGATCCTCCATAAATGTATCAGAATTTTGAATTAAAAAAAAACTAACAACTATGAGCGAAAGTAATGAAATTGAAACAATACCTAGAAGGAATGAGAAATTCTTTGACTGGAGAGAGAACTATCATGAAATTCAAATTCAAAATTAGAATGATAAGATCATAGGAGAGAATATGGCGTGATTTCAGAAGAGAAAAATTGGGGAGAGAAACGTGGGTTAGGAGATATGGAGTTATGTATCCGGGAATTGGGTTTAAGGAGTAAAAAAGGGGATTTTAGTAATATTTTTAAAAAGAAGAGGAGTTATGTATCCAGGAATTGGGTTTAAGGAGTAAAAAAGAGGATTTTAGTAATATTTTTAAAAAGAAGGGAATAATAGAAAATAAGTAAACTAATGATGTGTATATAAGTAATTTTTCCTTATGAAAATTGATATTTTTGGAGTCTGAGTTGTTTCATTAGCTGATGGATATGTAGATCAGAATGGTTCAGTCTTTTGAGCTGCATTTGAAATTTTTAGTCGAATATCTTGATGGATCAATAGCTAATCATTGAAATTCATCAAATTTAAAATTCTGATGGGGGACAAAAAGAATAGTATCATAGTGTTTCCAAAATTAATGAACTGTTTGAGGCTGATTCTTTTCGCTGGATACTTTTATCTGTTATCATCGAAGTTCACAAATACTTTGAGGAAGTTGGTTGGTAAGAAAGGGATGTACTAAGCTCAAATAAGTTCACTATCAGCAAACTCTTCAACTAAAAAGAGCTTACCAGAAGGTTGATTGGATAAGGCTGATTTGCAATAAAATAGGCCCTCCTAAATGGTCAACTTATCATATATCTCACTGTTTGTAGCATGCTGTTTACAAAGGGAAGGTTAGCCAAATGAGGACGTTTAGAGGATGAGAAGTGTGCACTATGCAACAAAGATAATGAGTATGCTGAACATCTCTTCTTTATGTCCCCTTATTTAGCGCAAGTTTGGAATACCATACTAATATAACTGCAGATTCATAGACAAGCTCAAGGATGGAACTGGGATGAATTAGGCAATTACAAACTTAAAAGTCCGGAGTTTACATGCTGAAGTTTTTAGAATGACATTAGCTGCGGGAGTTCATATGGCGAAAAAGGAATTAGAGGATCTTCCAAACAGAGAACAGAAGGCCATAAGTCCTCATTATGTTGTTAATTCAAGATCCTCATATAGAGGAGTTGGTACAAGCAACATTGTTTAGAATGTTATTGGGTATTTGGTCATGTTTCATTGTGAAATTTGAGGGGAAAAAAACAATTTTTAATTTCAAAGTGAAAAATAATATTTGAAAATTGGAATTGTGTTTGGTCGTGAATATAAATTGGAGTTGTTTTTTATGTTTTGTGAATAATTGGAGCGCAAGTATATAGACAAGTTTAGCATAAAAATTGATCCATTTTCATCTCTTTTTATCTGTGAGCTTCAATGATCGAAAGTGAAGTTAAAAAAAAATTAATGGTTGAATGGCATATCTAAATGCTATTATAGCTCTAACAGATATCAGTTATACAAGAATCGCAGTGATCACAACTGTTGAGGAGGAAGACCTTCAAGAAGCTTTGTGGAGCTATACACATCAAGACTAGAAAATCATTCATATGTATACTCATGTCAGATATTCTCATAGTTACTGCAACCTCTTTCTCATTTTGAGGGAACAACGAAATTACTATGCCATTACAATTTCTAATAACACACTTGAGTCATGGAGTGTGGTTAATATTACTTAAATAATATTGAACTCGTGCGCGCACGACCAAAAATTATCTAGTACATAATAAAAATGTCTCTCTTTTTGGCATGCTATGTCACAATTAACATTCTTTTTAAATAAAAATACATTTATTTAACCCATCAACTCATTTAATTCAACCATATTTAAAATCTGGTTTAAAAATAATAATACAAAGACGCAGACTTTTTTCTACCCTACTCTATGGTTTTGAGGGTTGAACCATTCAAATATTTTAAATTTCTTGCATAGGCAGCATTAATGATGTTGATGAAAAATTAAATATAAAGAAAAATTCTAGATACGTCTACTAGTACACATAACTCTGTTTTTTCTTTAAAAAAAATAAAAATAAAATGTTTATATATATATATATATATATATATTATTTGTGTATGATAGTTTGTGCAGTTGAGTTTATAATTTTAATTTATGGGTTTAAATTATACAGTAACGATGATCTTAAGAGTTAATAATTAAATTCTAAATTGATAGATCATTTGCTTCTAATTCATACTCGGACTTCTAGCTCGTACCCGAGCTTCTACCTTCCTCTTTGATCGTGAGGAATTTTTTTCCAGCTCTATTGGATATATGTAATTGAGAAAAAGATTTTTAAAAAAAGGGTTATGTGGACTAGTGGAAGTATGTAGATTTTTTCTATATGTTTAATTATCCATTAATATCAATTAATGTTATACCTCTACAAGAAATATAAAATATTTGGATGCTTCGACCCTAAGAACCCTAGAGTAGTGTAGAAAAAAGTTTGCTTCTTTGTATTATTTTTTAACGAAACTAAATTATGGTTGAATAAGATAAGTTGATAGGTTAAGCTAATATATTATCAAAAATAAAAGGTAACATGAAATGTCAAATAAGGGAGGCCTTTTTTTCTTTTAATTGTATACGTAAATTTTGAAGAAAATAGTAATAGATGTATGATATTACTCCCTCCGTTTCACAAAGAGTGATCTAGTTTGACTTGACACAAAATTTAAGAAAATAAAGAAGACATTTGAATCATGTGGTCTTAAATTAAAATTATGTCAAAAGTACACAAAATTGTCCTTTAGTGTTGTGGCCTTAAACATGCCACGTGGAAAGCTAAAATTAAAACGTTACCAAAAAATAAAAGAAGTCATTTTTTTTGAAACATAATTAAAAAGAACAGTATGTCATTCTTTTTTAAACAGAGAGAATATTTTAATAGGCATTTTTTTCAAACATGAGTGATCATCTAGACAATTAACTCATTGATTAGTCTTTACTTCTATCTTTAATCAGTGATTTTAAAATTGAGTACTGAAAATGAAAAAGCTATAAGTAGGGAAGGGGAGTTTTATTTCTAAGGTGAAATATTTAAATGCATATCCAATAAATGGTTCTTTCTCATGTCTACATATAATCCCACCAATTCCCAAATTTTCCTTCAACCATCATTATCATCATCGAGATTGAATTTCATTGCAAAACATGAGCTGGTGGTGGTCAAGAGCTATTGGTGTTGCCAAGGTAATTCATCTTTCTTCTCTTTCCAAAAATCCCGCTTCAATATAAGACTTCGTTTAGCTATGATTTTTTTTTAAAAATAAAAATATATTTGTTATAGTATGTAGTAACTTGTATATGAAATATATTTTATAAGATTATGTTACTATTTAATTTGACATATTGCTCTTTTAGAGTAAAGTTGTTGGTATGTTCCAGGTAAATTAGTCAAATAGGGTAATTATTTTAGTTTTTATAGGGGAAAAATTCAAATATGTCATTGAACTTTGAGAAAAAACTTATTTATGTCGTCATTTGTTAAAAATATGGCTTATCTATGACATTTCTATTTGAGAAAAGGGTCATCTATCCGAATTATTTGTTAACTGAAAACAATTCTGATTTTGCAAAATCATTTTTTTACACATGATCAATTATGATTTGGTCATGTCGTTAATTAAATTTAGTTTTCTAAGCAGGAAAAGACTCAAATATGTCATTGAACTTTGAGAAAAAGTTCATCTACACCATTTGTTAAAAGTTTGACTCATCTATGACATTTCAGGTTAACAAATAATGGCATGACTGAACCTTTTCTCAAACGGAAATATCATAGATCAGTTAAACTTTTAATAGATGACATAAATAAACTTCTGCTCAAAGATAAACGACATATTAGAGCATTTACTTTTTTTATAAGGCAAATAAATTGTATTTGAAAAAGTACGTTCAAATTTTAAATGTTTTTTGCAAAAACTATGACAAAGACAACTCCAACTTTAAAAAAGGGAAAATGTTAACAATATTCTTGAACTATGTGAAATAAAATAAAGATGTACTTAGTAAATTTCTGATCTAAAAATATCTTTATTAAAATAAAGATGTACTTAGTAAATTTCTGATCTAAAAATATCTTTATAGTTAGAAGTTTGATCTAAACTGAAGTAAATTTGCATCATTTAAAAACAGTTTTGATCATTTTCCTCAAAATGAATAATATCTTAAAATGTTTACTAATTCTTTCTTCAATAATCTAACTAATGTAACGCTCTGTTTAATTATGAGAATTATTCATTTTTAAATTTAAACTAAAATTGTTAAATAAAGTAAGAATATATATATTTATCATAGTATATAGTGGTTCATATATGAGATTTAATTTATAAAATTATATGATTATTTATTCTAAGAAATTATATTTTTAAGCTAAAGTTACTGATATATTTCAAATAAATATGTCAATTATGGTGATTATGTTAGTTTTTAAAAAATAGTGGTATAAATTGCATTTGGAAAAATTATGTTTTGAATTTTATATATTCATTGCAAAAAGTATGACAAGAACAACTCTAAATTTAAAATTTTGAAATAAAATGAAAGAAAAAGGGTTAATAATGTTATTACACAATGTGAAAGTAAACAAAAATGTAATTTGTTAATATTTAATAAAAAAAATATTTCTGTGATTAATACTTTGATTAAAAAAAGAAGTAATTTTGCATCATTTAAGTACATTTTTTTTTATCGTTTCCATAAAATGAAGTAATATTTCAAGATGTCTGATGAGTAAAATGTTTCATTTAGTAAAATGTAAATTTGCATCATTTAGTAAAATGTATTTTCTTATATAGTATTACTTTTATCTTATAACTAGTATACGTGCCTGCGCGTTGCACAGATATTTTAAAATGAATATTTTTTTAATTTAACAATGACTAATATGAATTATTATTGAGCGTATATATATTATATATATGTTTTACTTAGTATTATTTTCTCTTTTTTTTGGAACATTGTTTTAAATATAAAGATGCATAAAATCAATTGTTATTTTAAACTAATAAAATACTTATCATATTTCTCATGGATTATTAGAATTTTGTCCACAATGTAATTTCTACATAGATTTTTTAAAGAAAAACCTTTAATGTTGAGATTAAAAGGATAGTTATGTAATGACCCTAAAGGTCATTTTTTGGAAATTTTCATAAAATGACCGTTTTACCCCTCCCGATAGTTGCCCCGAGTCCTAATTGTTGTATTTTCGAAGTTGGTTTGAAGGAAAATTGATGAAAAGTTGAGTTTTTGGAAAGTTGAGTTTTTAAGAGTTAAAGTTTGGTTAAGAGTGCTATTTCGAGTCATTTGGAGTTTCGAGACTCGAATCGGATTTTCGTCGATTCCAGCGGTTTTAGAATGTCGAAACGGGTCTATGAGAATTTACGGAGTCGAATTTGGAGTTAAAACGAAGATTTGAGGTCCTAAGTTGCAAAAATTGTGAAATTTTGATCAAGAGTTGACTTTGGTCAACAAACGAGGTTCCGGTGCTCGAAATGGAATTCCGAGGGCACCGTTGGATTCAGGGGGTGATTCTAAGTCTAGAATGAGTCTTGGTTAAATTTTTAGAGGCTCCGAGTGCATTTCAAGTTTTTGAGCCTAAAGTTAGTTTCTTGACGCCTTATCGGATACCGGATCAAGGAGACCTCGAATTCAAATTCCAATGATTTCATCGAGTCCGAAATGTCATTTTCAAGCTAGTAGCATATTTGGTTTGTGTTCGGGAAGTGCCAAATGAGTTTTGGGTGAGCTTTTAAGCTTCTTGGATGCTTTGACACTATTTCAGCAAATTGTGGCAACTAAAGGGTTCATTAGGCTCAGATTGAAATTCCGAGAGTACCGTTGGTTTCGGGAGGCGATTCTAAGTCTAGAATGAGTCTTGGTTGAATTTTTAGACGCTCTGTTTGAGTTTTGATTTTTTTGGCGTTAAACTAGTTTCTTGGCATCTTATTGAATTTCGGGTCAAGGAGTCCTCGAATTCAAATTCCGACGGTTCCATTGAGTCCGGAACGTCGAATTTAGTGGGGGTACATATTTAGTTTGTGTGCACGAGATTCCGAACGAATCCCGAGGGTCCAACGGGGACTTAAACTTTGGTGTTATATGTTGTTTCAGCTGCTGTGGTTTTTTAAAGCTGCAACATCAGTTGTTTCTTTCTTTTTTAAAGCCAAAACCAGTAGCCATTTTCCCCTAACTTGAAAAATACCCATTTCTCCATTTTTAGACTTTGAGAGCTCGAAAATAGGTGATTTCAAGTGGGTTTTCGCAAGGAATTCATTGGGTAAGTTATTTCCAACTTATATCTTTGATTTCCATCGATTATTTATGGATTTTAACATCAAAATTTCAGATCTCAACTGTAAAATTTGGGGTTTTTTTGCCTAATCCGAATTTAATAGAAAATTTGAGTTTGTGAACTCATTTCAACTCCTTTTTCGAAACGGTTTTCACTATTGGATTCTAAATTTCTTGGGGAACATTTTTCACTAAAAATTTCCAAATTTCGAGAATATTTTACGGAACGAGATTTTTTGGCCATTTTACCCTTTTTCTCCAAATTTCACGATATTGGTGTTGTTAGATTCGTATTTATTGTGGAATTCCATTTATGAATAGATTGTGGTGATTTGGAGCGTGCTCGGAAGGGTAAAACTCAAATTTGAGTTACTAGTTGAAGTGTTTTGAGGCAAGTGACTTCTAAACTTTGTTAAACTCTTAGACTACGCATGACTACTTTCCTAATTGTGTTGGGGAGTAATGGGGATTGAGGATGGGTTTTATTTGTTGATTGAAATTGTTGTAAATGAAAGATGGGGAATAAAACGAGCTAAATGTGTTATATGTGACTTGAATTTGTTGAATAAGTCATGTGATAACTGATATTGAGGGGATAGAAGAGCATGAGTAGGCTATGATTGATACATACATTGATGTTGAGACAGATGATGTGTAATACTATGATGTGATCGTGATATGATTGTGATTGATGACGTGTGCATATTCATTATTCATCCCATGTGTGAACTATCTGTTGCATGAGTTCTGAGACACTGATATGAGGATGGATGGATATGAGACACAGTTGAGACTAGCTCCGGCTAGCGATTTGGATGCCGATGGGATCTGGTTCCGGCGGTGATACATGGTCCATGTGTGGCCCCCATGGGTTCTGATTTGAGTATTCAGCGCGGACTGATTACGTCAACAGATGTGTATCGTAGGACAGACATGCATCACGACTACATGACATCATTATTGCATTTTGCATCGCATTTGCCTTATCTTTGTCTGTGATGTGTGGATTGTATCGGTTTACCCTTCTTATGTGGAATTTGATCTACTTGCTCTTATTTGTTGATCTGAGGTTGATGAGGATATATTGTTGGTTCTGGCTGTTAAATATGATCCGTTTAGTATAGGTTGGTTGGTTTGCTGCTAGGTTGAAGTTTCGGTGGTTCGGTTGGAATTGAAAGGAGTTGTTTGTAGCTGCTAGTTTTGCTTAGTTTAGATTTACTTGCGAGTACCTGTGGTTTTCGGTACTCACCCTTGCTTCTACACAATTGTGTAGGTTGACAGCTCTCTCAGATTCGGCTTAGTATTTTCTTTAGCAGATTGAGCTTCGAGACATACTCGAGAGGTAGCGGTTCATTCCAGACGTGCCCTTGAGTTATCTTTACTTTCAGTTTTGTTCTATTTGAGAACTATACTCTGAGACTTGTATATTTTTATTCGAATTCTGTATTTAGAGGTTTGTACATGTGACAACCAAATTCTGGGTAGTGTTGAGTCTTAATTAAAGTCTTCCGCTTATTTTATTATCTTTTATTCTCGTATTTCTACTTCTCTATCGTTGTGGTTGGGTTAGGCTGACATGTCCGGTGGGAAATGGACACGTGCCATCACATCCGGATTTGGGTTGTGACAAGTTACAAAACCACCTTATCTATAAAAAGAAGTGTAGTTGAACTAATCTTTACTTATCAATTAATTTATAGATGTTTTAAACCTGTTATACTTAGTAATAAAATATTAATTTTAAATGCATTCATTTTTAGAGATAATCTGATTTGCAATTGGAGGATAGGGTATGTGCTTGAGAAAATAGGCAAATTAGTTTTACAAATTTAAATATTTTAAAAACAATTAATTATAATGCTCTTGGAAACGACACATTGTATAAAAAAAGTCCTAATTTGCTATAATGGTCTACAATAATCAAATTCTTGACATAGTGAAAATAATAATAATAATAATAATTAATATTATTATTATACGTATCCGCGCGATGCGCGGATAATATAAAAGAAAATAATTATGTTGTATATTATTCTCGAACATATATTATACATTTGTCTATATGAAAAAATTATTTTAAATTAGTATTTCTCAATATTATGCCTTGAAGAGGACTCGAATCTCTACGCTCTTTAATGGGTGCCACATTTTCATTCATGAGTTACTCTTGCGTAATTGTTATGGCGATTAACATAGGAAGTTTCTCATCACTTCTTAACACATATTAAATACTTGAATGGTATATTTGTAATTTTCATGTCCATACAACAACAAAATAATTTTTCATTGACAACCATAATGCTATGTACCCCGAAAATTATGAACAAATTTGTTAAGAGCATCAAATGTTATATAAATTATTTAATACAGAATTAAATGAGTAATGGATACGAAATGCTAAAATACAATAATTAGATAGATTGTCTCAAAATGTATATTTTAGTCATGTTATATATATATATATTAGAATAGAAGAACTAAATAAAAAGATATGACTCAATTTTTATTATTATTATTATAGACGTACTTTAAAAATAAAGGAACAATAGAAAATCAATATTATTAATTACCTTGCTTTTGAAGGGAATCTAATAATAAATAATACGTTATCACGTGATTTAAAAATTTGAGTAGTGTATAATTATTTTGGTAATATGCACGTCTTTATTCATTTCATCATATCATTATCCTGGTAATTTCATTTTTCATCTTTTTAGTTTAATTTTGGCCCATAATATTGTATTCCTGTTTTTTCTTTCAAAACTGAAAATATTTTAAAAAATTTATCATTTAATTTTACCGCATATATAATCAGTTAAAAATAAAAATATAAATTAAAGATGACCGCTAAGTGTGATTATATATATATATGTGAATAAATCAAATATTTTTTAAAAATAATATTTATATCTTGATTTAAATGAATAAACCACTTTATAAAATAATTATACAAATTAAGTGTTATAAGATTTATATAAATATTGTTGTTCTTCTTTCTTGTACTTTCACTTATTCCTTTGTAAATATATTCGATTTTTCTTCTGGCATCAAATAATATACATATTCGCCCCCAAAGAAAAAGATGAAGGAAAGAAGAATTGAAACACAAATAACATTACACATTTGAAGAATAGATCCATTAATTTTTAGTTGAATTTATTTATGTATATATTGAAAATCTAGATAATGGATAGAGTAGTTTTAGATAACCACTTTAAATTTAAATTCAAATTTAAAAAGTAACTATTCTGTCGTAATTCGGTTTGTTACGTTTTTTTACATTTTATATTTGTTTATATTATTATCATTATTATTATTATAAAAATCTAGATAACGGACAAAACAAATACCACTTAACTACTCTGCCATGTTTCTTTTAAAAATAGTACTACATGTTTTTTCAGTTTTTTTTTTCATTTTAAATTTTGTTTTTTTTCTTTTTTTTTTTATCGGATTTTAAACTTAATTTAATAAATTTAATAATAATAATAATAATAATAATTATTATTATTATTATTATTATTAAATTTATTAAATTAAGTTTAAAATCCGATAAAAAAAAAGAAAAATAACAAAATTTAAAATGAAAAAAAAAACTGAAAAAACATGTAGTGCTATTTTTAAAAGAAACATGGCAGAGTAGTTAAGTGGTATTTGTTTTGTCCGTTATCTAGATTTTTATAATAATAATAATGATAATAATATAAACAAATATAAAATG
>NW_006240031.1:0-6449 GCF_000226075.1 Solanum tuberosum
GATATTCTTTTTTGGCCTTACATATTGTAAATTATAACAGGATGTTATCTATTTCGAGTGATTTGTCGATACCATCATCTAGACAACTTTTTTAGATTTGTGTCATACAATAATTATAGCTATTTTCTTTTGCTATTTATTGTAATTGACACTTTAATTATATTGTAATTTTCCTTTGGACAATATCTGAAGTTTCATGTACTATGAGGAAAAAGGTGACCTTTATTTGAGAAGTTTTATATACGTTGCAGATTTTAATAGGAGTATGCCAATAACATCTGTTAGCCCATACATATGAGATAAGAATATACATATATTAATTTGTGTTTATAATTATAGTATTTTAAAATACTAAATATTATCATCTTTTATTTCATTTGGAGAAGAGATACTTTGTTGTCATATTTTAATTTGTTATTGGTATCCAAGAGTAGATTCCAATTATTGAACTATTTTTTGTTTGAAAATGAACGATATTCATGTAATTTAATTATAAATCTATTTTAATACAATGATAATTTGAAACAATTTATGTCAATTTAGATGACCACACACGTGTCCAGAAACTAGAAAGATAAAACATATATACCTGTGAAATGGTTGGATCCGAGATACAATATATGCAAGTTACTCACTCTTCCAATTTCACTATGTATTGGTCCATCAAAATTATTTCCGGATAGAGACAATATTTGAAGTTGTGAACAATTTGACAAGCTTGTAGGCATATGACCATGAAGTTTGTTTGTTGATAGATAAAGCTTTTTGAGTGTCGGGAGACCATTGCATAAACCATTGGGAAGATTTCCTGATAAGCTATTGTTTGTAAATGCAATGACTTGGATACTAGAAATATTGAAAATTGTGAATGGTATAGAACCCGTAAGCTTATTATATTGTATGGACAAGAATTTCAGGTTCTGAAGATTGCCAATCTCTTCCGGAATGTTTCCTTCAAGTAAATTGGCAGATATTTCTAAAGTCTCCAACCTTGAGGCATTTGAGAGTGACGGAGGAATGGAACCAGTGAAACTATTATTTCCAAGATTTAGAACTTGAAGTTGGTGTAAAAACCCAAACCAAGAAGGAATTTCCCCTCTCAAGTTGTTGAAACTTAACTTAAGAAATTTAAGCCGACGTAAGCGTACCATTTCTTGAGGCAAATTTCCATGGAAATTGTTCCTTCGCAAATCAAGAGAAACAAGAAATGTGAGGTTTCCAAAATCACGAGGAGTCCTGTCGGTAAGAGCCATTCTGGATAGATTCAAGGACTTCACTCTCTGGTGACGGTAGTCACAAGTGACTCCTACCCACTGACAAACATTAATAGCAGGAGACCAACTTTCATCCAAATAATGAAAAGGTCTGAACTAATTTGGGATTTCAAAGAGAGAAGAGCTAATTGATCAGTAGTAATGTTGGTTTGGGTCATAACATAGTGAAAGCAACAAGAGTATTGTCAAGAGGAAAAATGTGAAGGCTTTCTCCATTAGTGCAAATATTAATAGAAAAATGATATGGTAAGTAACATGTGGTATTATTGAGGCTTTAAATAGCAATGAGATCAACATGATTATTATTACTTTTTTTTAAAATTACTTTTATTTATTCATATCAATACTAATACTACCAAATCAATCAGAAATGTAAAATGGTGCAAAAATTCTCCTAATCATCCAAAGACTTGTGCAAGTCAACTAAAGTCTCTTATTTTCTCTATAATTGTGTGGTGAAATGTAGTGCTACTTTTAGCAACTGTGAGGGTATATATGCATCATATTTTTAATGAGGGATATATTTTCCGTTTTCTTTTTTAAAATAAATTAATACACAACATTAATTTGTATTGGCTGTTATCATTTTTAGGGAATTTTTCCAGGTTATGTGGTCCAAAGACTTGACAAAATTGGTTAGGACCATATATACATCAAGTCTTGGCAACCATAAATGTGGTGGCAAAATTATTCCTCTAATCAGTCCAAAGACTTCCCAAGTTGCCTTCTACTAAATTATTGTTTTAGGAAAAATTTCCAATTTACGTGGGTCCTAAATATTTGACAAACTGAAGAAGACCAAAAATCAACCAAGTCTTGCTAACGTAAATGTGGGGGCAAAATATACATCTAATTAACTGGTTCAAAAGATGCTCGATCATAGTTATATTTAATGGGCATAATATATACACATGACTCTTAACTTGGCTTTAGCTGACAACTATGCTCTTTAACTTTGGGTTTGCGCAACTAGTCACTTAAATTTGTATAAAATTAAACAAATAAACACATTTGTCCTACGTAATGACAATTTTGTATCCTACATGACATCCTATGTGTATTATGCCACTTAGGACACATGTGTCTACTTCTTCAAATTTATACAAGTTTAAGTGTCTACTTAAGATGTCAGTTGAAGCCAATTTTTTTATTCAGAAATGTTTTTATAAACTAGTTTCTAGACAATGCACGTGTATCCCAATTATATGAAATGGATATTTTTGAAATTTTAGGAGAATATTAAAATATGATTGTGATGATTAGTTAAGTATGAGAGCAATTTGACTAAATATGTATGAGACTTTTTTTTGTTTCCCATTTGGTGTTTCGCTAATTCGAATTCATGTGTGACATTCCACTTTGAGGGTACTTCTTATAAGGTCTTTCCACTATCAAGAATTGAATTCATAACATTGAATTAAGAATGAATGAATATTTATCAATCAATCAACAGATTTGATGAAAATATATATGAATTTCGGTGTGCACATATTATAAAAGGACAAACTTCAAATTTATTTCAAATTAATTAATTAATAAGGGTTCTTACTAACATGCTGATGACATTTCTTTCTTACTCATTAAGAGAAAGATATTTCGCCCTACAGTAAAAAACAACCTTTCCAGGAAAGAGTGAACAAATACATTGAAAGTTTAAAAAGCTTACTCCAAAACATACCACGGGAAAAATAAAGAGAGATCACAATTATTTCCTCTTTTAGAAATAAAAACTACGACTTTTATGATTAAATAAAGAATTGTAGCATAGCGTAAAAAATATAAAAAAAATAAAAAAAAATCATTTTATACAATAACAAATCAAGAAATAAGAAAAATATGAATAACATATCCCAAAATTGGTTAGACTCTTAATCTGCCAAGATATTATCTAGATTTGACAATCAATTCATCAAAAATAAAAGAAACAACTATAAAAATAACAAAACTCAAACGAAAAGTAATAGGAAATGATTTTTTTTATCTGATTTGATAGGAAAATTGTTACTCACTCGTCTACAGGTTTATTAGTATGGACCCATCTCAATGTATAATAACACTTACAAATGTTTTAGGACCTTCTTGTCTATCATACCATTTTATACAAGATTTTAGAGATAAATCAGAAAACTCTCATTGTAAGAGAACATGTTAGAATGAACTCCTAAAGAAGTAAAGATATATATGTACCCAATCCACTCTATGGATTTCCAGATTATCCGTTTCACTATGGACACAAATACAATCATTTTTGTGTGACGCCTCTATGATCGACCCGATGTAACTATTCCTTACAACTGAAATATATTCAAAAAATTTGATACCGCTTTGCTGTTGTAGAGTTTTGGAATAAAATTGGCATGTTCTTCATTACTATCCAATTAGTAAATTTAAGATTGCTAGCTAGTAATGGATGAAAGTCAAAACAATAATCATTTATATATATATATATATATACACATGAATGAATGAATATTTGAGCATGTAAAAAAGAATTTTCATCCAACAATATATATTTTATTGATTTATCAAAAACTCTAACTTAAAAGAGATTATGGTAAGAAATTTAAAAAAAAATTGAAATAAAGAATGAAAATTAAAGAAAATACCTTAGTAAACATCTAGTCAATCTACATAGAAAGCGGTATGATATATCTGCCATCGTATGATACAAAATGAGAAGATCTAAACAAAACAATATATTAATTAAAAAAGAAGGAACCAACAAATAAAAAATTGAGTAAAACAAGAGGATGAAACACAAAAAAATAAGAGGACTAACATTTTCTTGTTCAATTTATAAAAGGATAAACCAAAAATGAAAGGAATGCTAATAGAAGAATGTAATAACAGAAACTAAAAGGACCCACGAGTAAACCTCATTAAGAAGTGGAAGATGATAAATTCTAGCCTTTAACAATGTATTTGGTCAACATAGCTGTCATTTTTTTTATTTAATTAAGACACTTGAAGGGCATTTTCGTAATCCAACTTTAGACTTAGGATCTTCCCACTTTTAATATATATATATATATATATATGATGATTTCTATTCTTGAAAATAAAAAAACAACGTTAATTTGTATGGCTTTTATCATTTGAAGACTTGACCAATTAAACAACCAAGTCTTGCAATTTTATTTTATTTTTAAAGAAAAACTTTAGACTTGTGCGTAGAGTTCGTGCCAAAATGTACAAATGGATACACATTATAGTTTGGGTGAAATATATTCAATTGACCATGCTTGAGCCTTGGACAAGTTGTTCTTAAGTAGCACCAAAACATCATCTTTCTTCAGCATGTACTTCTCGACTAAATCATTTGCAGCATTGCCATCAGTTTGCGGGTGGTACGCTGTACTCATAGCCAGATAGGTGCCCTGGAGTCTATTAATTTCCTGCCAAAAAGAGTGAAGAAATCTCTGATACCTGTCAGTTACTATAGCTCACGGAGGTCCATATAGTTTAATGACATTATCAACAAAAGCAACAGAATGCGCTGTGAAAGTGGATGGCCATGGAATAAAATGCCCATATTTTGACAAGCGGTCTACAACAGTCATGATTGTGGCCTTCCCCATAGAACTCGGAAGGCTAGTGATGAGGTCCATAACGATCTCCTGAAACACCACATTCGGTATAGGCAATGGTTGCAGCAGGGCTGCGATTCATGTCCTTCATTTGTTGACACACTTGGCAAGCAGTCACAAAAGCTTGAATAGATGAAAGACGATGAAAAGTACGAGCGATCCCAGCGTGCCCACCAATAGGGGAAGAATGAAATTCTTGTAATAGACGGATGCATACTGGAGAATCAAATGGGATAACTAGTCTTCCTTTGAAAAATAATAACCATTCTCAAAGGACATAATTGGAGTAGGTAGCAGTTTGGTGCTCAATGCCATGTTTAATGGTAAGCATTTCCGGATGGGATTGGGTGGCCATTCAAATTTCATCAATCCAGTCAAAAGTCCGAATAGATAAGGCATTTAAAGTCCCTTCAACAGTTGTTCTTTCATTTTTTCTTTTAATCATGTAGGCTTTATAATCATAGCATTTTTTGTCATTGTTGTTTTTGTTTGTTGTGTTGATGTTACATGTCCTCTTAGGCAAGTTACATTTACTATATGATTTGCCTATTTATAGTCATATAGTTCATTCGACTTTTGCAACACTAATAACTATCAAGAGGAAACAGTGACATTTATTGCAACCAACTAGCATTTCTGAAAACAGAATCATGCACAAATCAAGTGCTAAAACAAAACAGAAAAGTGATCAATTTGGAACAAGATATTCCAAGAACATGCTCAGCGTGCAAGAAGTTGAATCTTGATCTTCTGTAGCATCCCTACAACATCTTTCATGTTTGTCCTTCTTGCCGGAGATTCAGTACAACAATCTAATGCCACTTTCATGATTGAAGACACAACATCTAGCTTCTTCTGTAAGCGATTATCCATTGGTGTTACCAAGTTGGCATCTATAACATCCATTACTGCCTCTGGGAGTGAATAACTCACCCATTGCTTCAAGTTAAGATCTCCCTCAAAATCACTAGGCTTTCTCCTAGTAAATGTTTCCAGCAACATAATCCCGTAACTATAGACATCGCATTTTACTGACACCAATCCATACTCTACAGTCAAATAATTAATTTAAAGATGCAGTATACTTTCTTGATTGGAAAAAAAAAAAGACGAAAAATCAATGTTCAAATTAGCAAAAACAAAGAGACGTACCCGATGCAATATAACCAAATGTTGCTAAGGTTTTTGTGTATAAATCACTCTTATCTTCACCAAGCAGTTTTGAAATACCAAAGTCGCTTAGGTGGGCAACCATATCCTCATCCAAGCAAGACGTTACTAGGTTTTATATCACAATGAATCACGGGATAGGAGCATCCATGATGGAGATATTCCAACGAACATGCCACATCTATCATAATGCTTAGTCTCTGCCTGATGTCTAGGAAGTAGTTGTGTGAATACAAATACTTGTCAAGACTTCCATTAGGCATATACTCGAGCACTAAAGCCTTAAAATCAAGGTTGGAACAACTAGTGATGACTTTCACGAGATTCCTATGGCGAAGGCTACGCAAAACTTCACATTCTGTATCTGTCACGCCCCGAGCCTACACCCTGGGCGGGACCGGCACTCGGAGATCATCGC
>NW_006240031.1:6466-23571 GCF_000226075.1 Solanum tuberosum
CTTCCAGAACCAATCAGATTAGTACTCTCGCTAAGTGAATCAGTAATCTGATTGGTTCTGGAAGTTTTGGCTCTGTTTACAAAGGGGTTCTCTGAAGTGGGACTGCCATTGCAGCTAAAGTGTTCAATCTGCAACTGGAAGCGACATTCAAGAGTTCTGATACAGAATGTGAAGTTTTGCGCAGCCTTCGCCATAGGAATCTCGTGAAAGTCATCACTAGTTGCTCCAACCTTGATTTTAAGGCTTTAGTGCTTGAGTATATGCTTAATGGAAGTCTTGAAAAGTATTTGTATTCACACAACTACTTCCTAGATATCAGCCAGAGACTAAGCATTATCATAGATGTTACATGTGCGTTGGAATATTTCCATCATGGGTGCTCTTTACCTGTGATTCATTGTGATCTAAAGCCTAGTAACGTCTTGTTGGATGAGGATATGGTTACCCACCTAAGTGACTTTGGTTTTTCAAAACTGCTCCGTGAAGATGAGAGTGATTTATTTATACACAAAAACCTTAGCAACATTTGGTTATATTGTACCCGGTACGTCTCTTTGTTTTTGCTAATTTGAACAATTTGACAAGCTTGTAGGCATATGACCCATGAAGCTTGTTTATTGATAGATCAAGCTCTTTGAGTATTGGGAGATCACTGCATAAACCATTGGGAAGATCTCCTGATAGGCTATTATATGAAAATGAAATGACTTCAATTCTAGAAATATTGAATATTGTGAATGGTATAGAACCCGTAAGCTGATTATTTTCTATGGATAATCAATTCAGGTTGTGGAGATTGCCAATCTCTTCGGGGATGTTTCCTTGAAGTAAATTGGCAGGTATTTGTAAAGTCTCCAACCTTGAGGCGTTCGAGAGTGACGGAGGAATGGAACCAGTATAACTGTTACTCCTTTACAACTTGAAGTTGGTGTAAAAACCCAAACCAAGAAGGAATTTCCCCTCTGAAGCTGTTTAAACTTAAATCAAGAAACTTTAGCCGACGCAAATGTGCCATTTCTTGAGGCAAATTTCCATGGAAATGGTTGCTTCCCAAGTCAAGAGAAATAAGAAATGTGAGGGTTCCAAAATCACGGGGAATTCTGCCTGTAAGAGCCAAGTTGGAAAGCTTCAACGTCTTCTCTCGCGGGTGACGAGAACCACAAATGACTCCAACCCAACGGCAAACAGAAATAGCAGGAGACCAACTTTCATTCAAGAAGTGAAAGGGGTCGGAACTAATTTGGGATTTAAAAGAGAGAAGAGCTAATTGATCAGTGTTAATGTTGGTTTGGGCCATAACATAGTGAGGCAACAAGAGTATTGTTAAGAATAAAATAGTGAAGGCTTTCTCCATTAGTGCAAATATTAGTACTAGTAACCTGTGGTTTTGAGACTTTGAATAGCAATAAGATCTCTTTTTAGGAGATTTTTCCATTCAATCAAGTCTTTCACATCTTAATCAAAATTGTCAAATATGGTGGCAACAAATTCCTCTAATCAGCCAATTAAGACATGGCAAGTAAACCAAGTTTTGATTTATTTATTGTGTGCTTAATTATTTGTATTATTATTATTATTATTCTTTATCATATTTTTGACCTCTGACTTATGCATCATTTCTTAATTACCTTTTTCTCAATTGTCATTATCCTTTTGTTATTATATTTTCTATAATTGCATTGACAGTCCATTTGAGATAACATTATGTACAAATTTCCTCATAACTTATACAAGTATTAGTTACGTTGATTTTTATATCTCATTATTATTATTATTCTTTATCATATTTTTGACCTCTGATTTATGCATCATTTCTTAATTACCTTTTTCTCAATTGTCATTATCCTTTTGTTATTATATTTTCTATAATTGCATTGACAGTCCATTTGAGATAATATTATGTACAAATTTCCTCATAACTTATACAAGTATTAGTTATGTTGATTTTTAAATTGTAAAACAAATTGTGTATTAATTTCAGACATGAATAGCTAGCTAGTAAACGTTGTATAACTAAGCAAAATTAAAACTATTTTAATTAACTAACAATGATATGGATGAACATTTTCTCAAATGAAAATGACATAGATAAACTAATTTTCTAAACGGATGGAATAGATTATGAATTTTTTTCCTGGGAAAATTACAAGAATATACTATTTAAGACTTTAGTTAACAATATACATATACTCTTTTTTATTTACAAAACTAAGTTTTTAATTACAAACATAACAAAATATTTAATTTTATTTGTAAAATATATTGGTATCCGTATCTATTACCTTTTTTAGGGGAGGTTATGTGCTAATTTTATGGGATTGATAATTATTGTTTACTTTTTTTGACTTTTTCAACCACAGGTTTACTCTTTTACGTTACTTTGTTTTTCTATATATTGATTTTCTCTCTCTTAATTTTTTATTTCAATCAAATCATATTATTAATGAAAGCATTCTCTCACATTTTTATCATATTTTCATCTAGGTAAAAAACATGTAGGTTTCATCAAGTATGCATATTATTTTCACAATTATAACTGCATCGTAGTTTCACCAAATATGCAACCATGTAATATATAAACATACATACATACCAATTATATAACCATCATTTTACCAATAATTATTTTACTACTATATATAAATATACTATTTTATACCAATAATTATTACTATTTTATACCTTTTAAATATACTACTATATATCAATAGATATTGCATAAATATTTTGAAAATCTTTATTACTGTAATAGGCTGAACAATAGTTTTCACCATGTTTGTTATTGTATCCGATAGCAACAATTGCATGACTATAAGGAATTTCATCATGTTGAAATCTATATATCAATAGATATTGCATAAATATTTTGAAAATCTTTATTACTGTAATAGGCTGAACAATAGTTTTCACCATGTTTGTTATTGTATCCGATAGCAACAATTGCATGACTATAAGGAATTTCATCATGTTGAAATCTATTTTTTTCTTTTAATAAATATATACATATAATTAATTTTAATTTTTTTAAAATCTGATTTAGTGTGGTGCTGACATGTGGCACTTTTTCTTCTCCTTTTATATGTGCTATTATTAATATAATTACCACAAAAATTCATATACAAATTTCAATTTACTCATTACAAAGTCTTATTCACCAATATATACTCAAATATACATAAAACACTTTGGTGTATCTAAAATTGATTTTTTGGTGTATTTTTCAACACTATGAATCTTCAATGGTGGGAACGGATCAGTCACAACATATTTGAGTTACAACTCAAAAACGATCGTGTCTACACCTAATTGAGAAGCAGTAGTATTAATCAAGTCTTGATAATTGGTGTCCACATCATATCACTCCTTCAATCTTTAAATTCAGATACTTTCCTGCGACATTACAAATATTTGTTAGTCAAAATTTAAAAAAATTTGGTGGCAAATAACAAAAATACTCATTAACAACATATGTCTAATACACCAATATAAATTGGACCAAAAAATACACCAACACATATATCAGGCTATTAGCTTGGTGTCAGTTCATAGCAATAGATATACCATCATATGTACCAGATCACATACCAATCCAATTTTTCAAATTGATACATACATCAGGCTATTAGTTTGGTGTCAATTCGTAGCACAAATATACCATCATATGTACTAGATCACATAGCAATTCAAAATTTTCAATTTTAAATTTTATTAGGATACCATCAATCAACATATGAACCTTTTTTCTAATTATTATATTATATACACCAACTTAATAACTATAATACGGACAATAATGTAACATACTTTCAAACCAAATCATATGAAACCTAAACTTTAATATATATAAAATTGACACTTCAGTTTACAACCAAATCATATGTAGTTATTGTAATTAAACCAAAATTTCAAGGATCCAAAACATAAACCAAATTAGATGAATTCAATTTCACCAAAATAGACAAACTAAACCAAACGAATAACTATCAAAAAGTGCAAAATAGATATTTGTGATAAATCATATATAACCACGTAATAAAACATCATACGAACTATTTTATACTATTACCTGATGAGTCCCATCGTCCGTTGTGTTGAATTAGAATTGAAAAATTATTGGTATTCATTTTTCGATAGTTGTTCTTATCAGAGAAGGGGAGTTTTGTTTTGGTAGGAAACCTCTATTGAAAGATAATATATAACAAATTTGAATAAATAAAGAAGGTAAAATAATTGGAGAAATTTATGGAAATAGTGATAAGCTTGGCTGATTTGGAAATCTTTTTTTTTTATATTTAAATTCTACTTTTAAAAAAAAATATTGCTATATGAATGAAAAAAAAAGTATTGCTATTTTGGTGTAAATACGGTTCTTAATTTGTATACTAAAAAAATTGGCCCTTTTTTTCTCAAAGTTCAATGGCATAGTTGGGTCTTTTCCCTTTAAAAGAAGGGAAAATGCATAAGTACCCCCCCAGCCTATACCCGAAATCCCAGAGACACACCTAACCTTTACTAAGGTCCTATTACCCCCCAGAACTTATTTTATATGTAATATTCTACCCCTTTTTTGCCTACGTGGCACAATCTTGTGGGCCCAACGCATGTTGACATTTTTTTCAAGGATAGTGCCACGTAGGCCGAAAAGGGGTAGAATATTATAGATAAATTAAGTTCGGGGGGGTAATAGGACCTTAGTAAAGGTTAGGTGTGTCTCTGGGATTTCGAGCATAGGCTAGGGGGGTACTTATGCATTATCCCTTTTGAAATGCTTCTACTGAATTACAGAAAGAAGAGTTAATGATAGTTAGTGATAATTTAGATAGAAAACACAAACACCTGATAATTTATGTATGAATCTTACAAAATAAAAATAAAAAATACACTTGTGATTTCTTGATCATTATCGCTTCTCACTTGAGAGATAAAAAGTACAAAATTAAGTGAGATATTTGGAAGGTATTTGACTAAGCTTATAGGCTCGTTAAACTAACTTATAAACAATATTTTTAGCTTACGTACATATTAATTAGTAAACATTCAAGTACTTATAAACCACTAAGACCAATCAAAAGTCATAAGTTGATTATTCCGAACTTATTAATTTTTGGGTTATGAACACTCTTGATTTGACCTGGTCTCTTACTATTTTGTCCTTCATTTTTTTTTAAAAATTCTCAAAAATACTTTTTCCAATATAAGTCTCGTAACTTCCTCTTCACTAAGATATATAGTGTTCCTCTTTTTTTTTTACAATGTTACATTTAGATTTACTCTTTCTAAAAAAAGACAAATTAAGGTTATTCTAGTTTAGTTATTTTAATAAAGAACAACTTACCAATACAACATCTTACCAATACATAAATCTTATTATAAATTCAATACTTTTATCCGAACACGTAATCACACTTTTTTTAGGCATAATACATAAATGTGTTCTTTAACATGGCAAGTCAACCAAGTCTTGATTTATTTATTGTGTGCTTAATTCTTTGTAAATAGTCTTGCTTTCATATTCTCTAGAATTGTGTGATGAAAAGTAGTGCCACATTTACTAACTTATACTGTTCTTTTTTCTCAGGTAATAAGCAACTCTTTAGCTCTTATGCTAAACGCCTTCAAGGACTATGAACACATCTCTGGTCAACTAGTGAACATAAATAAATCTTGCTATTTGGTGGCTCCAAACACATATGCTGATAGAAATTAAGGAATTAAATCAATCCATTGGCGTAACTAGTAAAGTTGATGACATGTGACCAGAAGGTGTGGAAATAGCCTTTTGTAGAAATGCAGGGTAAGGACCCTTGTAGTTCGGTCCTTTCCTGAAATTCCACAGATAGCAGGAACTTAGTACAATGAATTGCTTTATATTGGCTTCACCAACATCAACTTTCCTTTTATATATCTTGGATATACAAACTGCTTGTGAAGAAAAAAGGTGACATACTTTAGTGGCCAAGATCACTGGAATGTAACAAGGAAAAAAAACTATTGTCTTATATATAGGGGTAGAGGTGCTCTTATTAAAGCAACTGTACAAGCCATCTATCCCTACTTACACTATCTCTGTGATTGATCCCCTAAAGCAATGAAGAAGCAAATTGTGAGTTGTATTGCTAACTTTTCTGTCTCACATAGTTTGTTACGTCAGTTCCAAAAGAATAAGTTGTGTTCAAATTGATAAAATTCAATGGAATTCATAATTGCATAAAAGGACTAGAAGATTGTCGTAAACACGACTTATTGACTCGCTTTGAAAAATTCATGATTTATATATGTTTGTGGCCAGTAAAAAAAAATTGTGGAATAAGGATTGATTTCAGATGGACTTGTCAATATCTCTCTCCACTAGGACCTATAGTGGAAAAGGACCTTGCTAAAAAAAAATTCCTAATATAGTTATATCTATTATTATTTTTCTTTATCATATTTTTTACCTCTGATTTATGCTTCATTTCTTAATTACCTTTTTCTCAAGTGTCATCATCTTTTTGTTACTTTATTTTCTCTAATTGCAATGATAGTTCATTTGGGATAACATAATACACAAATTTCCTTATAACTTATACAAGTATTAGTTACGTTGATTTTTAAATTGTAAAACAAATTGTGTATTAATTTCAGACATGAATTGCTAGCTAGTAAACGTTGTATAACTTAGCAAAATTAAAACTATTTTCAATTAACTAACAATGACATGGATGAACATTTTTTCAAATGAAAATGACATAGATGAACTAATTCTCTAAACGGATGGAATAGATTATGAGTTTTTTTCTCAAAGTTCAATGACATAGTTAGTCTTTTCCCTTTAAAGAAAGAAGAGTTAATGATAGTTGGTAATAGTTCAGATAGAAAACACAAACACATGATAGTTTATGTATGAATCTTACCCAAAAAAAAAAAACTTGGTGTGTTCTTGATCATTATCGCTTCTCACTTGGGAGATAAGAAGTACCAAATTAAATAAGATATTTAAAAGGTATTTGACTAAGCTTATAGGCTCATTAAACTAACTTATAAACAATATTTTTAACTTAATTACGTACATATTTAGTAAACATTCAAAGTACTTATAAACAACTAAAACCAGTCAAAAGTCATAAGTTAATTATCTCTAACTTATTGATTTTTAGGTTATGGACACTTTTGATTTGACCCAGTCTCTTACTATTTTGTCCTTCATTTTTTTAAAATTCTCAAAAATACTTTTTCCAATATAAGTCTCGTAACTTCCTCTTCACTAAGATATACAGTGTTCCTCTTTTTCTTTACAAGGTCACATTTAGATTTATACTTTTTTAAAAACAAATTATGGTTATTTTAATAAAAGAACAACTTACCAATACATTATTTACCAAATACATAAATCTTTATTATAAGTTTCAACTCTTTTATCCGAACACGTAATCACACCATTTTTTAGGCATAATACATAAATGTGTTTTTTAACTTGGCCTCAACGGGCATCTACACGCTTCAATTTTGAATGTGCACAAGTACACACTTAAACTAATATAACATTGAACAAGTAGACACATGTGTCCTATGTGGCATAATACACGTAGGATTTTTAAGACACTGATAAAGCAATTAGTACATGAATGTGCAGCTTACTGCATGATTTGTTGCCCGCAACATGTTCGACGTTTTGCCTCAATGAATTTCTGCAAATTGTTTTGTGTTTTCTACCAAGTCTTAACTGCTCAACAATGTACGATTTTGAGTCATGGATTCAGTCATTGATGTTTGTGTCGGTCGAGTAGTTTGCCTGCATTACAAATTACAACCTTGGATGAGACCCTTCTTCATATATAGCTTCCATGAATGCATTTTTTGTCATTGCTCGTTTTGTTTGTTGTCTTGATGTCTTAGTGTTTCCCATGTAAAACCTTTACTATATTACTTGCCTATTTGTATTCATATAGTTAATTCCTCTAACAATTTACAGAAATATCATTCTGCTTCGAGATTTTCAAGAGGATCAATTTAGTTTTAGT
The DNA here is from genome assembly GCF_000226075.1 of Solanum tuberosum. Taxonomy (NCBI): domain Eukaryota; kingdom Viridiplantae; phylum Streptophyta; class Magnoliopsida; order Solanales; family Solanaceae; genus Solanum; species Solanum tuberosum. Next base: position 14,467 of record NW_006240031.1, read on the forward strand.
TTTTAAGAGAAAACAGTGTCATTTATAGCAACCAACTAGCATTTCTGAAAACAGAATCATGCACAAATCAAGTGCTAAAACAAAACAAAAAAAGTTATCAATTCGGAACAAGAGATTCACAGAACATGCTCAGCATGCAAGAAGTTGAATCTTGATCTTCTGTAGCATTCCTACAACATCTTTCATGTTTTGTCCTTCTTGTCGGAGATTCAGCACAACAATCTAATGCTACTTTCATGATTGATGCCACGATATCTAACTCCTTCTGTAAGCGATTATCCATTGGTGTAACCAAGTTGGCATCCATAACGTCCATCACTGCCTCTGGGAGTGAATAACTCACCCATTGCTTCAAGCTAAGATCTCCCTTAAACTCACTAGGCTTTCTCCTAGTAAACGTTTCCAGCAGCATGATCTCGTAACTAAAGACATCACATATTATTGACACCAATCCATCCAGTCCATACTCTACAGTCAAACAATTAGTTTAAATATGCAATATACTTTCTTGATTGGAAAAAAGAGAGACGAAAAATCAATGTTCAAATTAGCAAAAACAAAGAGACGTACCCGGTGCAATATAACCAAATGTTGACTAAGCTTATAGGCTCGTTAAACTAACTTAGAAATAATTTTTAAGCTATGTACTTGTTTAGTAAACATTCAAAGTACTTATAAACTAAAATAAACAAAAGTCATAAGTTGGTCATCCATAACTTATTAATTTTTAGCTTATGAACACTTTTGATTTGATCAAGTCTTTTACTATTTTGTCTTTCATTTTTAAAAATTCTAAAAAAAAATCCAATATAAAATTCGTAACTTCCTCTTCACTAAGTATATATCGTTCCTCTATTTCTTTACAAGGACACTTTCAGATTTCTATATTTACTTTTTTTTTTTTAAAAAAAAAGGAAGGTTATTCTGGTCATTTTAATAAAAGAACAACTTAACCTTTACAACTTTTTCCAAATATATATTTCTTTATTATCAGTTTCAACACTTCTTTTCGAGTAGTAATCACACTTTTTTTATAATTATGATATCAGGGACAACTCTCACACACCTCGATTAATTTCAAGAAATAAAATGTCATCTACCACCAATGACAACCGACCACAAGTACAAGTTAATTTTGTCCACCAATACACATGTACCATTTTTTATAATTTTACTTTCTTTTATTTCTTAATGAATCTTTTCTACTAGTGACATTCCACATTATTTATGTCCTCTCCACCCTCCTAAATAAGTGTCATATTAGTTTTGAAAAATTGGCATAATACATAAAAGTGTCATTTAACTTGGCCTCAGTTGGTATTTGTAGCCTCCAACTTTTGATGTGCACAAGTAGGTACTTAAACTTGTATAAAATTGAACAAGTAGCTAGACACACATGTCATACGTGGCATAATACACGCAGAACGCTATGTAGGACTGCAAATTGTCATGTAGGACGCCACGTAGGACGTGTGTGTCTATTTTTTTTTTATTATATACAAGTTTAAGTACCTACTTGTACACTGAATGACATAGATTGATGCCCGTTGAAGCCAAGTTAAAGGGCATTTTTATGTATTATGCCAAAAAGAATCATCCCAAAATAAGTGTTATTTTAGAAATTCATTACAAAAATTAATATATTGTTTCAATTATACCCTTACATTTCATCTTCTTAATAGCGTTTAATTTTATAGAGACATTTATTAAATATGGATAGTTTAGTAAACTACGTACAAATTGTATTTACTGATTTTATAATTTAATGGACATGATTTTTGCTAAGATAACACTTATTGAAACTGTTGCCTCCCAAATCAAGAGAAATAAGAAATGTGAGGTTTCCGAAATCGCAGAGAATCGTGCATGAAAGAGTGCATGTTGGAAAAATTCAAGGACTTCACTCGCTGATTTGAGATTTCAAAGAAAAAAGAGTTAATTGATCCGTAGAAAATGGTCATTTTAGTACTAAATTTGAACTTAAAAGAACAATAATTTGACTTGTTAAGATGTTGGGCAACACACTTTAAATATTTAGTTAACCTTTTAACAATTATTTATATAAAAGAGTTGATTTTCTTTTTACTTGTTTCAGAGATTATTTTGTTTATTTTATTTTTTTAATAAGAGAGTACTTAATTTGTATTGGCTGTTATTGTTTTAGGAAAAAATTCCAAGTTACGTGGGTCCTAAAGATTTGACAAACTGAAGAAGACCAAAATCAACCAAGTCTAGCAAACGTAAATGTGGGGGCAAAGATATACATCTAATTAACTGGTTCAAAAGATGCTTAAAGTTATATTTAAAGGGCATAATATATAAACATGACTCTTAACTTGACTTCAGTTGATAACTATGCCCTTTAACTTTGGGTGTGCACAACTAGCCACTTAAACTTGTATAAAATTGAACAAGTAGCTAGACACACATGTCATACGTGGCATAATACACGTAGGACGCTATGTAGGACTGGTAGGATGCCACGTAGGACGTGTGTCTACTTTTTTAATTATATATAAGTTTAAGTACCTACTTGTACACTGAATGACATAGATTGATGCCCGTTGAAGCCAAGTTAAAGGGCATTTTTATGTATTATGCCAAAAAGAATCATCCCAAAATAAGTGTTATTTTAGAAATTCATTACAAAAATTAATATATTGTTTCAATTATACCCTTACATTTCATCTTCTTAATAGCGTTTAATTTTACAGAAACAATTATTAAATATGGATAGTTTAGTAAACTACGTACACATTGTATTTATTGATTTTATAATTTAATGGACGTGATTTTTGCTAAGATAACACTTATTGAAACTGTTGCCTCCCAAATCAAGAGAAATAAGAACTGTGAGGTTTCCGAAATCGCAGAGAATCGTGCATGAAAGAGTGCATGTTGAAAAAATTCAAGGACTTCACTCGCTGATTTGAGATTTCAAAGAAAAAAGAGTTAATTGATCCGTAGAAAATGGTCATTTTAGTACAAAATTTGTACTTAAAGAACAATAATTTGACTTGTTAAGATGTTGGGCAACACACTTTAAATATTTAGTTAACCTTTTAACAATTATTTATATAAAAGAGTTGATTTTCTTTTTACTTGTTTCAGAGATTATTTTGTTTATTTTATTTTTTTAATAAGAGAGTACTTAATTTGTATTGGCTGTTATTGTTTTAGGAAAAATTTCCAAGTTACGTGGGTCCTAAAGATTTGACAAACTGAAGAAGACCAAAATCAACCAAGTCTAGCAAACGTAAATGTGGGGGCAAAGATATACATCTAATTAACTGGTTCAAAAGATGCTTAAAGTTATATTTAAAGGGCATAATATATAAACATGACTCTTAACTTGACTTCAGTTGATAACTATGCCCTTTAACTTTGGGTGTGCACAACTAGTATGCTCCTAATGGAACTCTTTTCGAGCATCTTCATGGTAATTAAAACTTTCTAGCAGTGCTATGTTTCACTTTAATCATTCATGATGGTGTTTTTGGATTTATTACTGAATAACACGAACTACAACTTTTTCAATGATCCAGTTGAAGAAGCTGATCATCTGGACTGGCCTGCGAGGATGAGAACCGTTATGGGTACAATGTATTGTCTTCAATACATGCATGAATTAAACCCCTCAGTGCCACATTGCAACTTGAATTCTAAATCCATATATTTGACCGATGATTATGCGGCTAAGGTCTGTTACACATGACTATATATCCCAAAATATGTCAACAAGAAACTTTTACTGACGGCTGAGTACTTTTTTTTAACAGATTACAGAGATTGATTTCTGGTCAGAACTAACAGCCAAGTCGAAGTCCTCTAGCGATGATTTAGAGAATTCCGTGCTGCCACCGCTTGCTGATCCCGAGACTAATGTCTATAGCCTTGGGATTCTTTTAATAGAAATAATTTCTGGCAAATCACCTTATTCAGAAGAAAAACAGTCTCTTCTAAACTGGGTAAATAAATATCCTTTATCCTTATTTTCATATGTATTGAACTTAATGTTCTGATCCCTAGGGTGCAATTGTTGTGTCTGGCTAGATCCAGAGGCGGATCTAGAGATGGTCTAAGGGGTTCATCTGAATCCATTGTTGTCGTCTCGAATCTTGATCCATAAGTACTACGCAAAAAAACTTCATGCTTGTGTGTGTGTGTGTTAATTAGGTTTATTCTGAATCTATCAGCAAATATTGCTTCCATCTCGAACCAAAAGTACATATGCCAAAAACCTATATGTTTCTCGGACTCTTAGTGCATTTTTTGGAGGATCTGACAGGGTGTGTCAATATTTTTGGAAAATCCGAGCAACATAGCCGGAAACTGTATGCTTGTGTGTGTCTATTAATTAGGCTCAAGTTGTACCCATTGACAGGAAATTGCTTTCATCTTGAACCATAAGTACATATTCCAAATACCTATATTGCTCGAGACTCATAAATATGTTGTCAGGTGCATGTCGGATCCTTCAAAAGTAATGCATTTTTGGAGGATCTGGCACGGATGCGTCAATATTTTTAGAGAGTCTGAGCTACATTGCCAGAAGGTTTATGCTTGTGTGCATGTATTAATTAGGTTCATTCTGTACCTACTGACAGAAAATTGCATTCATTTCAAACCATAAGCACATATGCCAAAAATCTATGTTGCTCAGACTCCTAAAAAATGCTACTAGGTGCGTGTCGGATCCTCCAAAAGTAGTGCATTTTTGGAGGATTTAGCACGGGTGCGTCTATATTTTTAGAGTCAGTAACATAGCTGAAAACTTTGTGCTTGTGTGCGTGTATTAATTAGGCTCATTTTGCACCCACAGAGAGGCTACTGCTTTCATCTCGAACCATAAGTACATATACCAGAAACCTATGTTGGTCGGACTCTTCAACTATGCCACGTGGTGCGTGTCGGATTCTCCAAAAGTAGTGCATTTTTGGAGGATTTAGCACGGGTGCGTCTATATTTTTAGAGAGTCAGTAACATAGCTGAAAACTTTGTGCTTGTGTGCGTGTATTAATTAGGCTCATTTTGCACCCACAGAGAGGCTACTGGTATAAATTAGGCTCATTTTGAACTCGCTGACAATGAATCCTAAATTTGCCTCTGGATAGAACTGATCCGTCCAACTTCTTTACACAATTTATAAACATCATAACCATGGCTGTTTTCAGGCGGCACAATATTTTCGTCACGACAAGCAGAATATCGCCTCACTGGTTGATCCATCATTGAAGTCTTTCAAGAATAATGAGCTTATGGTTATTTGTGAAGTAATTGAACAGTGCCTTCAAGAAGATCCAAGGAAGAGACCAACTATCAAAGAATCCATTGATAAATTAAGGAATTTTTGACCAAAATACCAAAATAAGCCATTATTTAAATCAATTCACCAAAATATTATGTTTTTAAATTTTTTTACGAAACTAGTATAAACGTAGTCCACAATAACGTTTTATGTTTTATTTTATTTTAAAAAAATTAATGAGAAAAAGACGGACTGCTAACGGCGTTAAATAATAATACATAACTGGAAATCACGTTTTAAATCTAATACGTTATTGGGAATAACGTTTTAAGCATATATCTTTTAATCCTATACTAGAATAAAAACCCCCAATTTAGTTGTGTACTAATTGCAGAAGAAAAATGGGGAGATTCACAGAAGACCCAAAAAAACCGTCTTCTTTCTCCTAACCCACGTCCTTCAGGTTGCAATTAGGGCGATCAAATAAAAACCCATCTTCTTGATCTTACAGAATTGACGCTTAATCTTTACTCGATTTGAAACCCTGTAAAAACTAAAAAAAGACCAGTGTAAAAATTTCCTTCGTTGTATTTCTGAATGAATTATCTATACAATTGTCTATGTATTTATACAAGTAATGAAGAATCTTTCTTGTAACAAACTATATAGGTGTCTAACTCTAATTTGCTAGCCTACTAACAAACTAATGAAATAGAGGCTTTGTATTTACAAATTTGGGCTTTCTCTGGTATGTACATGAAAATAGGCCCAAAAGAAAAAACAGACTGCATAAGCCCAAAAAAAACGTGAAGCCCAGAGAAACAGACAGCCTTCGAACATTTCCCTTTGTCTTCTCCACTTTGTCTTCTTCATGCCTTAAATCAGCTAAGACATCTTCAAGACTCGATCATATCATTCCAACACCCCCCCTCAAGTTGGAGGGGTGGAAGAAACTCCCAACTTGTGTAAAAGAGAATGATGGACAGGTCCAATAAGGGATTTGGTAAATAAGTCAGCCAACTGGGAGGCGGAAGGAACATAGGACAAGGAGATAAGACCGGCGAGGTACTGTTGACGGACGAAATGGCAGTCAATCTCGACATGCTTCGTCCGTTCATGAAAGATGGGATTTTTTGCAATATGGATAGCGGCAAGGCTATCGGAATGAAGTGGCACCGGCAAGGAAATGGGAATGGAAAGATCTTCAAACAAACAAACCAACCAGGTAAGCTCAGAAACAACCCTTCTCATGGATCTATACTCAGCTTCCGCAAAACTTAGGGAAATGGAAGTCTATTTCTTAGATTTCCAAGAAATGGGGGAAGACCCCAGTGAAATGTAGTATCCACTTACTGAATTTCGTGAATCTGGACAGGTACCCCAGTCAGAGTCACAAAAAGCGAGCAACTTGAAAGAAGAAGAGGCAGACATAAACAATCCAAGGCCTGAATCTTTAAGTAAGTAACGAAGAACCCTTAAAGCAGCAAACAAATGGGGTTCACGAGGGTCCTGCATAAATTGACTGAGATGCTGGACTGTGAAGGAGAGATCAGGCCTCGTATGAGTGAGGTAATTCAATTTACCTAATAAATGTAGATACAAAGTAGGATCTTTGATAGTAGCACCTGTATTTGCCATCAATTTGACAGTAGGATCCAGAGGGGATGAAACAGGAGATAAGTGCAATGAATCAAACTCTTGGAGAAGATCCAGAGTGAACTTCTGTTGTGATATAATCAGACCCTGAGGTTCCCTAATAACCTCCATACCAAGAAAAAAATGTAGATTGCCAAGATCTTTGATTTTAAATTCTTGGTCTAAAAATATTTTTAAAGAAAGTAACTCAGCTTCATTGTTGCCTGTCAATAAGATATCATCCACATACACAGCCACAATGGAAATAGAGGTACCAGATTTCTTAAAGAAAAGAGAATAGTCATTTAGGGAATGACTAAAACCTTTAAAATTAAGAGTTGAGGTTAGTTTAGCATACCATTGTCTAGATGCTTGCTTAAGTCCATAAATGGACTTCTTCAACAAATAAACATGATGCTGAGAGGGAGGAGTAAGACCAGCAGGGAACTTCATATAAACTTCCTCATTTAAATTCCCATGTAGAAAAGCATTATTCACATCCAATTGAAAAATACCCCATCCTTTTTTGAGAGCAACAACCAAAATGCATCTAATAGTAGTCATTTTTACCACAGGAGAGAAAGTCTCATTGTAATTAACACCTTCCCTTTGAATATCACCCCTAATGACCAATCGTGCCTTTAATCTTTCAATACTCCCATTAGAATGATGTTTCACCTTATAAACCCATTTGGATGGGAGAGCTTTCTTTCCAGCAGGCAAAATAACAACATCCCATGTGTTGTTTAACCTTAAAGCCTCTAATTCTTTATCCATTGCCTCCTGCCATCCAGGGTGATGTGCTGCATGAATATAGCTGATAGGTTTTTGTATACTAGAAATAGAGTTAAGCAAGACTTGATTGATAGTAGACAAACCACTAAAAGATAAGGACTCTAGTGTAATTGGACTAAGAAAACAAGCAGCAGAAACATTTGTAAGATGAAGAGCACTACATATATAATCTTCTAAATAACCAGGAGCCTTGTGATGTCTAGATGACTTCCTAATTACAGTTTGTAGAACAGGTTCTGATTCAGCAGAATAAGATGGGAGAGAACCATGAGTAGGATCAGTCATAGAAGTAGGGTCAATAGATGTGTATTCAGCATTCTGGGAATGTGAAGAAACAGGAGTAGAAGGCATCTCATGATCACAAGGAGTGGGAATGTCACAAGAAGTTGATGTGACATGAGTGAGTTCAGAAGAGATAATAGGAAATTCTGAAGATAAGTCAGTGGACAAAGAGGTGGTAGAAGGAAATAAATTAGAATCAGATTTTGAGTAAGGGAAATATTCTTCATGAAATATAACATCCCTTGAAACTGAGATTTTCTTGGTTTTTTAATTTAAAACTTTATATCCCTTTTTGCCATAAGGATAACCTATAAAAACACAAGGTACAGCTTTAGGGTCAAATTTGGTTCTGTGAGTAGGGAGAGTGGTAACAAAACATAAACAACCAAAACATTTGAGATGAGAGTAAGTAGGACTGGTTTTAAACAAAATTTCATAAGGAGTTTTAGAATACAGAACAGAGGAAGGGAATCTGTTAATGAGATAAGTGGCAGTCAGCAAACATTCCCCCCAATAAGAAATAGGAAGATGGGATTGATATAAAAGGGCTCTAGATGTTTCTAGTAAGTGTTTATGTTTCCTCTCTACTATGCCATTTTGTTGTGGAGTGTATACACAAGTGGTTTGATGTATAATACCCTTGGAAAGAAAAAAATCTATATGAAGTTTCCCATTTCCTAACTCAAAAGCATTATCAGTCCGGATGACTTTCACTTTGGAATTGAATTGTCTCTTAACCATGGAAAGAAAAGTTTTAAGAATAGGAAAAGCATTAGACTTAGTACTTAAAAGATGAGTCCAAGTGGCTCTACTAAAATCATCAACGATTGTGAGAAAGTTTCTAAAACCATCATGTGTAATAGAATTGTAAGGCCCCCAAGTATCCACATGAATCAAGTCAAAAACAGCTTTAGTAGTGATATTACTAGTGGAAAAAGGCAATTTAGATTGTCTTGCCATGGGACAGATAATGCAAGGAGAAGAAAATTTAGAACAAGGTATAGAAACTGGAAAATTTTTCTTCATATTACTCAAAGGCATATGGCCTAACCTGTAGTGCCATAGCTTTTCTTTTACATTAGAATCAAAAAAACTAGAACAGGAAGTAAAAACATTTGCTGCTGAAACTGGGAAACTAGTACTAG
>NW_006240032.1:0-23551 GCF_000226075.1 Solanum tuberosum
AACTAGTGAAGATCTTAAAGCTCTTCAACACGAAAATTTTATGACTTCGAAAGATGAATGTTCACCTTGCCAACAAGGAATGGCATGTGAAAAAGATGACGATGAAGATGATCTTTATAAGATATATGATCAATATAAGGAATTAAGTATTAATGTCATTGATAATGATCAAGTCTTGGAGCTCTTGCAAAGTATTAAAGATCCAGACATAAGAGCTCAAATTATTGATAAAAATAATAGTACTTAGTACTTCTACCAGTAGGAATAAAGATTATATTCTTGGGGAAATCCCTACTAAGAAAGGTTCATATACCATGGCAGAAGTTAAAAATCTATTACTTGAAAGGAGAAAATTAATAAGCTCTCCTACTACTATTAGTGATTTAAAAAAAGAGATTGATAATCTCAAAGAAGATATTATACGGTCAAAAGAAAAGAATGTGGTGATAGAGGTAAGACTGGATGCTATCCAAACTCGTCAAGATTTAGAAAATGCTTCTGAATCATCTTCCTCTATTGAAGGAGAAAATGATAGTCTTGATTTCATGAAAAATCTTTATTTAAAGAAAATAATAGTCTTGATTTTATGAAAAATCTTTGTTTAAAAAATTATGAATCAGACTTCTTATACAGTCTTAAAGCTTTTCCTTCACAAAAATTTTATACTAAAATTACTCTTTTAATAGATTATAATTATAAAAAAAGAATTTTTTGCTCTTATTGATAGTGCAGCTGATTTAAACTGTATTCAAGAAGGAATTATACCTTCAAGATATTTTCATAAAACTACTCATAGTTTTCGTTCTGCTAATGGTAGCAAAATGAACATCGAATTTAAATTACCCAAAGCTTTTATTTGTAAAGGAAAAGATTGTGTTCCTCAAAGGTAAGTTTTAGTAAAAAATATTACCAATCAAATTATTTTTGGTGTCCCTTTCATAAATGATATTTTTCCACTTACTCATTGGGATAAAGATAAAGTTATAGGGACTTGGAATAACAAACCTTTTATACTCGAGTTTGTAACAAAACCATTTACTAGAATAATAAATGATTTAACTGCAAAATTATTGATTTCAAAAAATAAGCAAGTCAATTTTATAAAGCAAGAAATTAATAGTATTTAAGTTGATAATATTTTACAAAACCCTAAATTACAGGAAAAGATTACTATTCTAAGTAATCAGCTCTCTCTAGATATTTGCGGAGATTATCCCAATGCTTTTTGGAACAAGAAAAAGCATGTAGTTAGTCTTCCATATGAAGATGATTTTGATGAATCTAATATTCCTACCAAGGCGAGACCTTGTCAGATGAACTCGGAATATTTGGAGTTGTATAAAAAGGAGATAAGTTTTTTACTTCAAAAGGGCCTGATAAGGCAATCAAAGTCACCATCGTCTTGTACGACATTCTATGTGAATAAACATGCAGAACAGGAAAGAGGAGCGCCTCGTTTGGTAAAAAATTACAAACCACTTAATAAAGCTTAAAGATGGATCAGGTATCCTATCCCTAATAAGAAGGATTTATTAGATAGAGTTTATGATGCTATTATATTCTCTAAATTTGATCTGAAATCAAGTTATTGGCAGATTCAGATAGCTGAATCAGACAGGTTCAAAACTGCTTTTAATGTACCAATGGGGAAGTCTGAATGAAATGTTATGCCATTTGATTTGAAAAATACTCCATCAGAATTTCAGAAAATAATGAATGATATATTCATTCCTTATAGTAATTTCATCATAGTCTATATAGATGATATTCTGGTATTTTCCAAAAATGTGGAAACTCATTTTAAACATCTTGTATTGTTTAAAAAAATAATTATTCAAAATGGATTGGTTTTATCCCAACCTAAGATGGCATTATTTAAAACAAATGTCAGGTTTCTTGGTCATAACATTGAACGAGGAAATATTAGTCCTATCAATAGAAGTATTGAATTTGCTTCTAAATTTCCTAATATTATTACTAACAAAACTCATTTGCAGAAATTTCTTGGGAGTCTTAATTATATTGCTCCTTTTGTAAAGGATTTAGCAAAAGATACAACTATTTTATATGACATGCTAAAAAATAATCCTAAGGCATGGTCAGATGATCATACTAAAGTAGTTAAACGAATAAAGGAAAAGGTTAAAAATCTTCCCTGTTTAACCCAAGCCAATCCAAATTGGGCTAAAACAGTCGAAACAGATGCCTCAGATATCAGATATGGTGGAGTATTGACTCAATATTGTCCGGATAACAAACGCCATTACATAGTTCAATTTTACTCGAGCAAATGGAATACAGCCCAGAAAAATTATGCTACTGTAGCTAAAGAAATCTTGACTATAGTAAAATGTGTACTTAAATTCCAAGGCGATCTTTATAATCAAAAGTTTTTAATAAAAACTTATTGCCAAGCAGCTAAGTTTATGTTTAATAAAGATTGTAAACATAATGTGTCTAAACAGATGTTTGCAAGATGGCAAGCACTATTAGCTCCTTTTGATTTTGAAATCCAATATAAAAAAGGTAAAGATAATAGTCTTCCAGATTTCCTAACTAGAGAATATTTGAAGTAATATTTAATGATGTATTCTTGCAGAATGAGACCATCATGGCCCACTCCACAAAAGGGAAGAGGACATAACGCGGCACGAGGCGAAAGAGGTCATATCCTCATTCAACATGGAAATAAGAAACTGATAACCGCTAATATTAGTGGTGGATCATCAAGTTCCAGTGGAACCAGTGGTATTGATATTAACCACCCCATGTATAAAGAATTTTTGAATTTTATGAAATCCAAAAAAGAAGGGGAAAATGCTACACCATCTTATTCTGCTATTCTTACAGATGATGAGAATGCAGAGGTATTTGATTTAAATGATAAGCAAGAAGTTATACTTCTATTGGAAAAACAGTGACTTACGATGGAAAAAATGAACCTTGGCAAATAATGTCCAGGTACCTAGATACGGTAAGTTATACTACTCCGGCATACAAATACATAATGCATTATGAGATTATACTCTCAGCTACTGGGTCATGTGAATTTCAAAAATTTTACACAGCCAATACGAAGAAAGTTTATAACTTCTCAAAATTTATCATAAAAAAGGTCTTGGCACCAGAGGAATGGGGTTTAAGCCCTTAGAAAGAGATGGATTATATCCATCCAGAACACAAAGTTGCAATAAATATAATTATTGGACTATATTGATGGCTTTCATAAAGCATTATTATATGAAAATGCTAATAGAAAAGCATTCATGCTTTATCAAGATTTGTTCTAATATATTTGAAAGGAATATTCCTAATTGGTTTTGTAGATGGTGGACATTATATGGTCCCTCGGTTAAAATTTTACCAGAATCTTATAAGAAATTATATTTAGAGTGGGTAGATATCTCCCTAAAGATTATAAATTTACAAAAAAATAATATATTCTTTGAGGGAATGTCACTAATGTATTTCTTCATTGAATTTTCTATTCCATGGATCTTAAAATGGTCGATAGAAGTTAATACTACTTCTGATGAATTCCCATGTTTGCAAAGAACTTTTTATACAAAGTTCTGGAGTAAATTATTACAGAAAAATCAGGACGGGCATATGCATGTACAAGAAATCCTTGATTTAATAAATGTAAAAATAAGTGGTTATTATAATTCCGCCACAAATGATTCACCAGCGATGGATGATTTTAGTCCATTCAAAAAAATTACTAGAAAACTTCAAATGAAGAAGGGATTAATTTCGAAGTCGGAAGCAATAGAGATTTACATGGAGGAAGTGAAAAGAGATTTAATGAAAAATCTAAAGTCGGAAGTAATAGAGATTTATATGGAGGAAGTGAAAAGGGATTTAATGAAAAAATCTTGATGTTGAATTAAAAGATGATACTTCTATGGCATCAGCCAATCATACCAATGATGAAAATGAAGAAACTTGTTTAGCAGGTGAAGGACAAAATGTGGATAGTGATGAAGAAATCGACATTGAAGCTATCCTACAAAATTATCAAAAACAAATAGAAGAACCTTCGAGTGCGAGTGCAGCTGGTAAAGGAAAAGAAAAAGTATAGCTATCAGCATACTTAGTGTCATAAGAAGCCAAAATAATTGAAGCTACTTTGATAAAGGTGTCGGCCACATATAATGAGGCCAAACTACTTTATATAATGAAATAAAAGGCCATATGAATGTGTCGGCCTCTTTATTGTATGAATGGCCATTGTAAAGATATGGGCCAATTTCTTTTTGTTTGGTTTTATGTTGAAGATTCCTTCCACCGCTATATAAGGAAAGGAAGTGTGCTTAGTTAGAGGCAGGTTTTAGAACCCCCTCACTCTCTATACCTCTCTCTTTGTAATATTTTCTCAGTTTTCAAAGTTTGAATAAAATTTGCAATTTGGTTTCGAAGATATCGTCTCAAGGTACTATTCTCTTTATTATTTTGATTTTCTTTATGTTCATAATCCCCATGATGGGCTAAACTGTCTGTGTTGAACCATAGCGTACTAGATTACTATAAGATGGCATTATGTCTATTATGTAGACAAATTAAATAGTTAGACTAAGATCAGATATAATTTAACCAGGCCGATTTATGAAAGGTCGCCGAAGGAATCCGTTGGATTACCCGTTGGATTACCCATGTAAAGGGCAGACCAGGGAGGACCCGGATAGTAGGGGCTTTCCTACACTGTTGCCAGGTTAAAACTATGTTAGTAAAGGTTCCTAACAGCCTCACTGTGCAATCCGATAATAATCTAAAAGTCTGATTATCACTATCAATAGTAATCGTTTCTTCTGTGGTTTTGATCACTTGTTTGAGACCTAATTTATCAAAAGTACCCATTTGATATATGATTTTAGGCGGTATATTCGGAATAGTCCACTTATTAGGTAGATCCAGGTGTTGCGGTATATCATATTCTTCTTTTATACTGTTTTTAACAGTAGACTTCTTCTTTATGATATTCATTTTTAACAAGTTGTGATGAACTATAACACTTATAATTACTATACGAATTTGGCTCTGATACCACAATGACAACGGATCGCACAGTCAGACTATTAGGAACCTTTACTAACATAGTTTTAACCTGGCAACAGTGTATGAAAGTCCCTACTATCCGAGTCCGCCCTGGTCCGCCCTTCACATGGGTAATCCAACGGGTAATCCAACGGATTCCTTCGGCGACCTTTCATAAACCGGCCTGGTTAAACTATATCTGATCTTAGTCTAACTATTTAATCTGTCTACATAATAGACACAATGTCATCTTATAGTAATCTAGTATGCTATGGTTCAACACAGATAATTTAGCCCATCATGGGGATTATGAACATAAAGAAAATCAAAATAATAAAGAGAATAGTACCTTGAGACGATATCTTCGAAACCAAATTGCAAATTTTATTCAAACTTTGAAAACTGAGAAAATATTACAAAGAGAGAGGTATACAGAGTGAGGGGTTTCTAAAACCTGCCTCTAACTAAACACATTTCCTTTCCTTATATAGCGGTGGAAGGAATCTTCAAGATAAAACCAAACAAAAAGAAATTGGCCCACATCTTTACAATGGCCATTCATACAATAAAGAGGCCGATACATTCGTATGGCCTTTTATTCCATTATATAAAGTAGTTTGGCCTCATTATATGTGACCGACACCTTTATCAAAGTAGCTTCAATTATTTTGGCTTCTTATGACACCAAGTATGCTGATAACTATACTTTTTCTTTTCCTTTGCCTGATGCACTCGCACTCGAAGATTCTTCGATTTGTTTTTGATAATTTTTGTAGGATAGCTTCAATGTCGATTTCTTCATCACTATCCACATTTTGTCCTTCACCTGCTAAACAAGTTTCTTCATTTTCATCATTGGTATGACGGGCTGATGCCATAGAAGTATCATCTTTTAATTCAACATCAAGATTTTTCATTAAATCTCTTTTCACTTCCTCCATGTAAATCTCTATTGCTTCCGACTTCGAAATTAATCCCTTCTTCATTTGAAGTTTTCTAGTAATTTTTTGAATGGACTAAAATCATCCATCGCTGGTGAATCATTTGTGGCGGAATTATAATAACCACTTATTTTTACATTTATTAAATCAAGGATTTCCTGTCTATGCATATGTCCGTCCTAATTTTTCTGTAATAATTTACTCCAGAACTTTGTATAAAAAGTTCTTTGCAAACATGGGAATTCATCAGAAGTAGTATTAACTTCTATCGACCATTTTAAGATCCATGGAATAGAGAATTCAATGAAGAAATACATTAGTGACATTCCCTCAAAGAATATGTTGTTGTTGTTGTTGTTCTTATTATTATTATTATTATTATTATTATTATTATTATTCTAATTCTTATTATTATTATTATTATCGATATAAATAATGCCATCTTAGGTTGGGATAAAACCAAGCCATTTTGAATAATTATTTTTTTAAACAATTCAAGATGTTTAAAATGAGTTTCCACATTTTTGGAAAATACTAGAATATCATCTATATAGACAATTATAAAAATACTAAAAGGCATGAAAATATCATTCATAATATTTTGAAATTCGGATGGAGCATTTTTTAAGACAAATGGCATAACGTTCCATTCATACTGACCCATGGGGACATTAAAGGCCGTTTTAGACCTGTCTGACTCAGCTATCTGAATCTGCCAATAACCTGATTTCAAATCAAATTTAGAAAATATAACGGCATCATAAACTCTATCTAATAAATCTTTTTTATTAGGGATAGGGTACCTGATCCATTTTAACGCTTTATTAAGCGATTTGTAATTCATCACTAACGTGATACTTGATCCATCTTAAAGCTTTATTAAGTGGTTTGTAATTTATTACCAAACGAGGCGCTCCTCTTTCCTGTTCTGCATGTTTATTAACATAGAATGTCGTACAAGACCATGGTGACTTTGATTGCCTTATCAGGCCCTTTTGAAGTAAAGAACTTATCTCCTTTTTACACAACTCCAAATATTCCGAGTTCATCTGACAAGGCCTCACCTTGATAGGAATATTAGATTCATCAAAATCATCTTCATATGGAAGATACATGCTTTTTCCTGTTCCAAAAAGCATTGGATGATCTCCGCAAATATCCAGAGAGAACTGATTACTTAGAATAGCAATCTTTTCCTGTAATTTAGGATTTTGTAAAATATTATCAACTTCAATACTATTAATTTCTTGCTTTATAAAATTGACTTGCTTATTTTTTGAGATCAATAATTTTACATTTAAATCATTTATTATTCTAGTAAATCGTTTTGTTACAAACTCGAGTATAAAATGTTTGTTATTCCAAGTCCCTATAACTTTATCATTATCCCGATGAGTAAGTGGAAAAAAATATCATTTATGAAAGGGACACCCAAAATAATTTGATTGGTAATATTTTTTACTAAAACAAAGCTTTGAGGAACACAATATTTTCCTTTACAAATAAAAGCTTTGGGTATTTTAAATTCGATGTTCATTTTGCTACCATTAGCAGAACGAAGACTATGCGTAGTTTTATGAAAATATTTTGAAGGTATAAGTCCTTCTTGAATACAGTTTAAATCAGCTGCACTATCAATAAGAGCAATAAATTCTTTTTTATAATTATAATCTATTAAAATAATAATTTTAGTATAAAACTTTTGTGAAGTAAAAGCTTTAAGACTGTATAAGAAGTCGGATTTATTATTTCTTAAATAAAGATTTTTCATGAAATCAAGACTATCGTTTTCTCCTTCAATAAAGGAAGATGATTCAGAAGCATTTTCTAAATCTTGACGAGTTTGGATAGCATCCAGTCTTACCTCTATCACCACATTCTTTTCTTTTAACCGTATAATATCTAAACCCCATTCCTCTGGTACCAAGACCTTTTTTATGATAAATTTAGAGAAGTTATAAACTTTCTTCGTATTGGCTGGGTAAAAATATTGAAATTCACATGACCCAGTAGGTAAGAGTATAATCTCATAATGCATTCTGTATTTGTATGCCGGAGTAGTATAACTTACCGTATCTAGGTACCTGGACATTATTTGCCAAGGTTCATCTTTCCATCGTAAGTCACTGTTTTCCAATAGAAGTATAACTTCTTTCTTATCATTTAAATCAAATACCTCTGCATTCTCATCATATGTAAGAATTGCAGAATAAGATGGTGTAGCATTTTCCCCTTATTTTTTGGATTTTATAAAATCCAAAAATTCTTTATACATGGGGTGGTTAATATCAATACCACTGGTTCCACTGGAACTTGATAATCCACCACTAATATTAGCGGTTATCAGTTGCTTATTTCCATGTTGAATGAGGATATGACCTCTTCCGCCTCATTCCGCGTTACGTCATCTTCCCCTTTGTGGAGGGGGCCATGATGGTCTCATTCTGCAGGAATACATCATTAAATATAATCATAACCAAGAAGTTTAACATTTAATATAACAGAACTTAATGAATTCTCATCCTGTAATGAAATCTGCAAGTTAGGATATGCATTAAAATATACTGGTCCATATGCAAGACTAGTTTGAATTGTCCCTATAAGAGACTTTTTCCAATTATGATTTCTACCATCTCGTAAAGCTGCTATAAAACTTTCTGGTAGACCTCGCAAAGTAAGGGGCTTGAAAGCCACCTGTACTAAATCGATATGCATAAATCGATAAATATCCCTATAAGGGGGCCAAATCATTATCAAATAATAATCTAAAAGTCTGATTATCACTATCAATAGTAATCGTTTCTTCTATGGTTTTGACCACTTGTTTGAGACCCTAATTTCTCAAAAGTACCCATTTGATATATGATTTTAGGCGATATTTTCGGAATAGTCCACTTATTAAGTAGATCCAGGTGTTGCGGTATATCATGTTCTTCTTTTCTACTGTTTTTAACAGTAGACTTCTTCTTTATGATATTCATTTTTAACAAGTTGTGTTGAACTATAACACCTATAATTACTATAAGAATCTGGCTCTGATACCACAATGACAACGGATCGCACAGTCAGACTGTTAGGAACCTTTACTAACATAGTTTTAACCTGGCAACAATGTATGAAAGCCCCTACTATCCGGGTCCGCCCTGGTCCGCCCTCCACATGGGCAATCCAACGGGTAATCCAACGGATTCCTTCGGCGACCTTTCATAAACCGGCCTGGTTAAACTATATCTGATCTTAGTCTAACTATTTAATCTGTCTACATAATAGACACAATGCCATCTTATAGTAATCTAGTATGCTATGGTTCAACACAGATAGTTTAGCCCATCATGGGGATTATGAACATAAAGAAAATCAAAATAATAAAGAGAATAGTACCTTGAAACGATATCTTCGAAACCAAATTGCAAATTTTATTCAAACTTTGAAAACTGAGAAAATATTACAAAGAGAGAGGTATAGAGAGTGAGGGGGTTCTAAAACCTGCCTCTAACTAAACACACTTCCTTTCCTTATATAGCGGTGGAAGGAATCTTCAACATAAAACCAAACAAAAAGAAATTGGCCCACATCTTTACAATGGCCATTCATACAATAAAGAGGCCGACACATTCATATGACCTTTTATTCCATTATATAAAGTAGTTTGGCATCATTATATGTGACCGACACCTTTATCAAAGTAGCTTCAATTATTTTGGCTTCTTATGACATCAAGTATGCTGATAGATATACTTTTTCTTTTCCTTTGCCCGCTGCACTCGCACTCGAAGATTCTTCAATTTGTTTTTGATAATTTTGTAGGATAGCTTCAATGTCGATTTCTTCATCACTATCCACATTTTGTCCTTCACCTGCTAAACAAGTTTCTTCATTTTCATCATTGGTATGACTGGCTGATGCCATAAAAGTATCATCTTTTAATTCAACATCAAAAAATTTCATTAAAATCTCTTTTCACTTCCTCCATATAAATCTCTATTGCTTCCGACTTCGAAATTAATCCCTTCTTCATTTGAAGTTTTCTAGTAATTTTTTTGAATGGACTAAAATCATCCATCACTGGTGAATCATTTGTGGCGGAATTATAATAACCACTTATTTTTACATTTATTAAATCAAGGATTTCCTGTCCATGCATATGTCCGTCCTGATTTTTCTGTAATAATTTACTCCAGAACTTTGTATAAAAAGTTCTTTGCAAACATGGGAATTCATCAGAAGTAGTATTAACTTCTATCGACCATTTTAAGATTACTATTATTACTATTATTATTACTATTACTATTATTATTATTGTTATTATTATTATTCTTATTCTTATTACTCTTATTATTATTATTAGTAGTAGTAGTATTATTACTATTATTATTACTATTAGTAATTATTATTATTATTATTATTCTTATTACTCTTATTATTATTAGTAGTAGTAGTAGTATTATTACTATTATTATTACTATTACTACTACTACTACTACTACTAGTATTATTATTATTATTATTATTATTATTACTATTATTATTATTATTATTACTATTATTACTATTATTATTATTATTACTATTATTACTATTATTATTACTATTATTATTATTACTATTATTATTATTATTATTCTTATTATTATTATTCTTCTTATTATTATTCTTCTTATTATTATTCTTCTTATTATTATTCTTATTATTATTGTTGTTGTTGTTGTTATTATTGTTATTATTGTTGTTATTGTTGTTGTTGTTGTTGTTGTTGTTGCTATATTATTACCACGTGAATTTTAAATAATTTTATCTATGATGTAATAGTTTTTAATTTTATAATACCGATAAATCTAGTCTTTTTAGTGTTGAAAGTTAAGTTTGATAGATTTTTATTTTTAAAAACAATTAAATCTCTTAATAACAAACTCGTTTGTTACTTTTTTTTATATGAAATCAAAAAGGCAACAAATAGAATGTAGTATCCTTTGAATAATTTATTTGATTATAATTCAATTTTTTTTAATTCAAATGGAAATAATATTTATCATTTTATAATTGTAATTATTGAAATTACGCATGATTCATAAATACAAATAAAGTAATGATGTTTCATTTCTACTGCATTTTCTTTCAATTTTTTTTTTATAGATCTTTAATTAATTACACTTGCAAAAAGGTGAGAAGACAATTTTTTTCTTTGACAAATTTAGATTATATCATATACTTCCACACTCAATCAAATGATTTAGAAAAAGATAGACTCTACTTAAACAATTTAACATGATAATATTAGTCTCAACATAAAACATACCCAAAGCAATTAAACTAATTTATACATAAAAAATTTAATTGTGAATAGACCAAGAAATATTGAATATGAACAAAATTACTACTGAATTAAAACAAATAATATAACTAAAAATATATATGATTTTACAGAACTTAAATAAATTAAAATCAATTAATAGCCATAATACTTTTAATAAATAAAAAATTTGTTATTTATACAATGTAAAAAAAATAGTAGAGAAATTAAATATGCAAAGATTTACCTTCTCATGAGTTGTAGAAATAATTATAACCTTAGATAATATTAGATAATAATTGTTGAGAAATTTTTGTTTTGCACTAAAGAAAATATGGAGGAACGCTGTTTGAGGAATACGTTTAAATTTGGGGAAATAGAGAAGTTAAGAAATTGGTTGAGGAATTTTAGGGTAGTTGATAATTTTTGGAGTTTTTATCTTCTTTTGATTGGTTTCTCTTTTAACTGACTCATTCATTATTTAATATTTTTTCAAGTTTCTTATTTTATATATTTTATTTTTTTGTCAATTGGTATTTATTGAAAAAGTTTTTTACAATTATAAGTTTAAAACAGTTTCATCTTAAATTCAAATAAATTTGAATTTATAATTTTTTTTATCATATATTGTAATTTCAAATTAGCTTAAAATTCTACTTCAACCCTCCTTCAAAATCAAAATTATCAGTGTATTCCTACATTGTCACCTGGGTAAAGGAAAATGCATTTTCCTATCCTTTGAATTATACACAAATGAAATTATTATTTTTGGCTAAAAAATTTCCTGATGTAAATAAACATGATTCAATTTTAGTTATATCCTCTTTTTGTGAGTTTGCATTTATCCATTTTTAAATTTTAAAATACAAATTGAAAAACAGTTTTCATGGAAACTAACTAATTTGCAATTCAAATATATTATTATCCAAATTATTACTATATTATATTATTATTATTATTATTATTATCATCATCATTATTACTATTATTATTACTATTATTATTATTATTATAATTATTACTATTATTATTATTATTAGTTAACAATTTGCCTTTTACATTTAAACTGTAAGAGGAAATTTTAAAATTCAAATTGAAAAGCAGTAATAAAATTTTAATTTTAGGAAGAAAAAATAAAGAAACATAGAATTATTTAGTTTATTACTCTTTTTTATTTCTTTTTGGTTATTTAAGAATCATGTTCAGATGATTTTTAAATTATTTAGAAACATAGAATTATTTAGTTGGTTACTTTTAAATTATTATTTTTTTGTTAATTTAAGAATCATGTTCAGAAGATTTTTAAATTATTTAGAAACATAGAATTATTTAGTTGGTTATTTTTTTAAAATTATTTTTGGTTAATTTAAGTTACAAATTTAAAAGATTTTTAAATTAGTTTTTAAATTTTTAAATTGTTGATTTTTTTATGGTGTTGACATGTGCACTTTTTACTTCTCCTATTATATATAGGAGAAGTAATATCGAATTTTTATTACTATTTATTTAAAATAATTTACTTAAAATAATAGTGAATTATTATTATGTATAAATATAATGAAGAAAAAATAGTTCAATATTTCGGAACACTCATAACTAAACAACTGATTTGCTTTTCAAAAGAAATCATTTGACAATTTTTAAATCATCTTCTCTAATTATTTGGCTTCATGTAAATGTTTTGAATTGTTATTTTTAGATCTATATTTGAGGTAATGGGGACGTGGGTGAGGATTTGTGGGGGTATTAATTTAGATAGTAGAATTTTTTTTAAAAAATAAATAAATTGAATGTTAAAAATATGTAAAAATTTAAATTGATTATAATTTTTTCACGGTAACTTTTTATTTTTAATGTGAAATATATAAATATTTAAATTTTAAATTTAACTTTAATTATTTATAATAATATTTAGAGTAATTAATCCTATTTTGCTAATAATTAGTGAAAAAGTAAGAAATGAATATTCTTTTTCTTTTAATTCGTATGACAAATTAACTACAATGATAATACTATCAAAAAATTAAAACAGTTTAAAGCACTAAAGCGGAAATTGTTTATGTTTTGCATAACTGTTCACTTATTAAAGGAAGAAGAAGCAGTATTTAAATATTTAATGTGTTACTTATTATTCTTTTATTTAGTATTTTAATTTATTAATTAATAATTAATTCAATTGTAAATTAAATACATTCACACTCCTTTGAAGTAGAATAATTAACTGTAAATTAACACTAAATGTACTTTTCCATGAACATCATAGTAATGATAAAGTATAAACCTCTTGACATAATCAAATGATGTTTAATCCTACAGTAATATTTCCTCAGCAAACACAATTGCAATATTTAGTTGACGCTTAAGAATCTAAGGTTTTTAGTAGAATGTTGCCCGTGAATGTAATCACATACAATCAGATGTACCTAACCTTCAACACAATAACCATGTAACTTAGCAGATTTTTATATCGTACTCGAATCAAACTCTAAACTTCAATAATAAATTTCCTCTAGGTTTTGTTGCTCCACATCTTTTGCCTTTAAATCACTATCATAATAAGGATAAATAAGCCCATTCAACTAACAAATAATGGAGAATGAAAAGATTACATACATGCGAGTGAAAATGTAAAAAGTCATAAGAAAAAATAGAATGGTTCACTACAGGGGTGTGCACTATTCGGATTAAACCGAATAACCAAAACAAATCAAACCGAATTTTTTATTTGGATTGGTTTTTTGGTTTTTCGGATTGGTTTTGGATTTAATAAATTACTTTGTTTGATTTTTAGGTTTGATTTCGGATTTTAAAAAATAAAAACCAAAAAAACCCGAATTATATATATAATGTTTAGGCTTATTATTAAGTTGGAGTTAACCACTTTTGTCCCTTTTTGGTTATTGCCTTTCACGATGATTACGTTTATATTTTATGTTTGAATTACATCTATAATAGGTATACTTATAAGTATTGTGTTTTAAGTTTTACTTATGATTTATATTAGAAAGTATATTAATGGATTAAATATTATTACTTTGGTTATATATGTTATTAATTATTGATATAACCGAATAACCAAACCGAAAAAAACCGAATCGAATAGAGAAAAATCAAACCAAACCAAATTTATTTTGGATCGGATTGGGTTACACTTTTACAAAATCAAAAACCGAAAATCCAAATGTTGACATGTGTTGTTCTAATTCTAATTATTGACATGTGTCTATATTTATTTAATTAATTATTAATTATTTAAAATTCTAAAAATTTGTGATGTTGACATGTGCCATTTTTTCTTCTCCTTTTATATATATAGATAGATGTGAAATTGAAAGATAAAAATGCACCTATGCTACTCTAATCACAAATAAAATTTTGTGTTGGAAAACCATTAAAATTATTTATGAACTAATATAGTTTCACAAATATATAGGGAATTTTTCATAAATATACAATAAAGTAGTTTAATTTGCATTAAATATAGCTATGTTTTTTTTACAAGAACAAAATTAGCGATACATATATATATATACTAGATAAGTGAATCCCGTGCTAAGCACGGCCCAACATATTGGTTCATGAAATATATTTATACATCTTAATTTTACCTAGTAAAATAGTGGCAAACTCGTGTAAATCTAGATATGTAAAATAGTGAAGAACTCATGTAAATCCAGATATGATAAGCAATACAAGAACTAATAAAAGTAACAAGGAAATATCGGAATTAAGGGATTTCATAGAGTAAATGTGCATTGCAAGGAGACAAAGCACCCAAAGTATATGTTACGTTCAATTTAAACTGCACAACACAATATCATAAATATCAATAACTCCAATTCAATAGTCAAGACCGACTCCAGAATTGACATGATTTGTTGGCATCATCACTCTGTGTCAATTTCCTGCAAAATATTTTAAAACATATAAATTGTTCATTCTTTTGATTATCAATCTTTATTGGCTAGAAATACATGAAAACCTTAAACATTTTTATATTTATAATGTATTTTGCAGTTTTCCAAGTCTCATTTAGTCCATCGTCATCTATTGAACACAATTTCCTTTATGAAAGCGAAAGATTTCACTTTTATTTTACCATGTCTCTTCGCAAATGTAAGTTTCTTTTGAGTACCAATATGTTTTTAAAAAGTACAAGAATTCTAATGTTGCTCCATTTGGAAATGCATTATTTTTGTTTATGGAAATATTACCTCACACCTATTCTATATGTTGAAGAATGAAGAAAGCCTCACATTAGTAGTTAATGAGATAGATAATCTTTCTACAAGGCAATCCTTCTCCCTTTGAGCTAGCTTTTGGGGGTGTCAGTTAAGTCGAAAACCTAATCTTATATGGTATCAAAGCAGGACCCTACTTATCGATGTTGAGCCCCATATTAAATATTGGACGTGAGATGGGGTTTTGAAGGGTCCCACATCGAATAGAAAAGAGGTGAGTAGTCTCCTTATATGGACTTGTTCAATCCTTCCCTCAAGAGCTGACTTTTGGGGTTGAGTTAGGCTCAAAATCCATTTGTCAATACTATATATATATTCAAAGTATAAGGAGTCAAAAAGCTATTTGATTACTTCAATATATTGAAGTCAACATACTTTCAAATAGAGATCTAATTGGCAAGCATGGTACGTGGGATACAATCACAGTGATCACATCCACATATCTATGAACTGATCCATATCTGAAAAAGGATATATCATAGACCATGTACCAGACATGAGAAAGAAAATTTCATTTTTTATCATTAAAAACTTGTCAAAGCTAAGATCCAATATATGGCGAAGAAACCTCAGAGCTGTAGAGATAAAGAAACATTTATTCTGAGGCCACAACATGCATGAAACTGAAAAGTGGAAAAAATCGTCTCTATAGGGATGTACTTTGAATGAATCAGATTTGATTTTGTAAACATAAGCCTGGAATATATCTTTTATAACATTACAAATTATGAAGGTGGCAGAACTGACCGATACAAAAGACAGAAATGAAATCAAAATAGCAGAGAGAAGATACTCACCTCAATTGTTTAACATTGCATGGGAAGACTGTTAAAGAATGACAAAAGTCCCACATCGGTGGTTAATGAGATGGGTGGACTCCTTATAAGGTTTGGGCAATTCTCCTCCCTTTGAGCTAGCTCTTGGGGTGTGAGTTAGGCTCAAGACCTAATTTAACAAAGACCAATGGTCAAAAAAATTTCAAAGACAGAAGCCATGACATTGGAAGAATGTAAATGCCTCTAGGAGCAAGTGTGGGAATGCAAGACAAATTACCCTAAAAAAATTGAACAAATGACATGAAATAGAGATGTCAAAACTCAAACATGAATCTTAACTCATATTTCTGCATAATACAAATGTTTAGAATAATGTCATTCTTTTGTAACAATATAGAAAAATTGACTCCTCCATTAATGGAACTATGGAAGCGCTAGAAATTACAGACAAATATAAAAGTGAACTTCAATTCTGGTGTCCATATCCTAATCTTTTGTAGGAAATTGTCACGACCTCCCCACAACAACATGTAGTTGTGTATAATTTGTAGTATCAAATATCTTATTATACTATATGATCAGGCCTTGTCATTAAGTAGTTAGATATCATACCGCATATTAATTTTGTCAATTTCATATGATGGACTTTTAACACCAATGCAGATGAAGCTCTAAAAATAAATTCATTATCTCTAAACAATCATAAGAAAAAATAGGATAAGCAAAGTGTGCATCATTAGACCATATTTATGAATTAGTTACACTTGCACACAATACAAACAAAGAAAGCAACCTCCAACTTTTTACCCATCAATAACAAAAACTGCTAAGGCTTTGATTGGGGATTGTAAAACAGAAATGAATTTTAACTATTACAAAACATATATATGTATGTGCATAGAAGCTGAAGACAATTTTGTAATAAAACAATGTCAATTTCACTACCTATCAACATATATACTGATAGAAAGCTAAGGCTGCAATACAACATGCAGCTAATCCAGTATCATGAGAGAACCATCAAACACATTGAGATTAATTGTCATTTATAAGAGAAAAGATCACACAAGGCCTAGTGTCTACAAAGTACATTCCTACACAAGATCAACCATCTTATCTACTTACTAAAGGGCTCACAAAAATGCAACTTCAACATCTCAGTTTCAAGTTAGGAGTGCTCAATATCTTCTCACTTCCTAGAATGATAAGACAAATGATAAGAGAAGAATTAAAGTCACAAGGAAAAGGAACAATAAAGAAAGCAAAAAATAACCGACCTATGAAGAAGGTTACGAACTTGTTGGCGTCAAGGCATGGCAACATTACTGTCGTCCTCCGTTGTGAACTCTTTCCTTCTTTGAAGAAGGTCGACACTCTCAAATACAACATCCAGCATGTTTTCACTGGAACTAAACTCAAGTGGACTTGTCACACACTGACATCTCTGTCAATTATTTCCTCTTCTCTCGCATCAAATGTGCCAAAATTTCCTCCAATTGATCAACACAAGAATAGAGATTTACATCCATACAACAGATATATCTACACCCATTGATATTAACCAAGAACTTCAACACTCACCGGGGTAAGCTTGGATCTTGGAGAATGAAAGAGGGCCAGATGATACGACCGCAGAAGAACAGAGAAAGAATAAATATTTTATGTTGATCTGACCACCAAAAAATTATTCTTAATCTTCTAAAAAGTTGCCAGTGAATCAGAGAGAAAGGGATTCAACTTTTTTTTTTTTTGAATAAACTATCTTTATCTATGCTTTCTACTAATTATTTTTCTTTCAGTTGCTGACAAGCTGAGGTAGAAAAGACTGTCAACTAGTTTTTTTCTTATTCATATAGCTATCTGTTAGGAAATAAATATGATTTCCAGGAAGTTGGATTAGCACGTTAAATTTTTGTATGTACATCACTATCTTTTTCATGCTATTCACATAAAAGTCCATCATTTTCAGTTATCCATTCAACCTATGATTACAAATTATAAGTCTAACAGTCATCAAGTTGCTCTAAAATTGATAATCTATGCATTCTTCTCAAATTTACATGTTGCAATATCTAGATATAACAAAATCAGAAATAAAGATAAATATGACTTAGAGCTTTCGGGGTGTACATATTTTAATAATATGTCCACATACACCATGTAGATACTACACCTTCTGATTATTAATCAACTTATTTGAAGAAAAAAAAAAGATTGGGGTTTCGACATAAAAAATTGTTTTATTTGATAACTGGAGAAATTTTAAAATGATTAAGTTAATCACAAGTTATTACAGTGTTTCTTCTGTATGCTTTAGCTCTAGCTCTACCTCTAGCTGTGTACCTATACCAGACTCTTATATACTGGAATGAACACCAAGGGAAAAAAAGAAAGAAAACCTGAAAAGCCATAGAATAATAGAGCAAAGTATATCAAAAAATTACATATTGACACAGTAGTGCAATCCATTTTGTTTCAATTTGTTTGTCTGATCAGCAGCTTCCACCAACAAAGTAGCTCATCTGTCATTAAAAAGGGAAGAAATAGTAGAGCTGGTAAGTTTTAACAGTATAATTATTGAAAGTATTGCTCAATTTTAATTTAATTACTTCATTAAAAAGTGATGGAGGTACCACTCAAGTCATGAATAATTAACTCCCTCATCTCACAAAGAAATCAAGAAGTTAGATACATACATATCAATAAGTAGTGATAAACTGAAAAATCCATTACTTTTAATAGGCTATAAAATGGTTTATTCAGTTATGAAACTTTTAAAAACCTCAAACATACCTAAGTTCAACAATATAAAAAGGAAAAGCTTGAAACTTATCATAATAGCATATGAACAGTGACAAATATCTACATTTGTAGATGCCAAATATTGACCAAATAGATAAAAAGTTACATAGCTTTGTATGCATCAGACACATGGTACATGAAATGAAGTTTTGAAAGCCAATATCTTACATGCATATTTGAGTTGTTTGATTCCAAGGCCAACTCAAGATCCTCCTTGGTTGTCTTCTAACACACAAGAACCTAGGAAAAAATATTTGATAAGTCAATATCAATGAAAAATAAAATTACGGATAAACTCTTCCAAGAAATACATGACAAATAAAAAAACCTACCATAGAGACATTCAAAAGAAACAATTTAACAAAGAAAGTACTTGTAAGTATATGTTGATTGATAGTAGGCTTGAAGAGGCTATTAATTTCAATTGCATTCTTCAATTTATCTGGTTCGAGGACAAGCAATAATGAAAGTCGATAGGAAGAAAATTAATGTGGCAGAATATCAAACCAGAACAATAGACATGTTACCAGATGAAAAATCAAAGATAACATAGAAGAGAGAGTTGGGTAGAACAATAAACACAATATCTATGAATTTAAGTTATAAGAAAAATATTGAGGCAAGAGCTAACCTAAGACTGCACCAAGACTAGATGTGTATTGCCCGTGCTATGCACGAGCCCAACGTGAATTATGATGTCATTTATTTGTGTTTATAATCTTACATTCACAATTAAAGGACAAAGGCCTTGAATCGTCACCAGAGATCTAAAGCCTAGGTTATATTTATTTATATTTGAAAAATGTTAGAAAACATATTTATGTAAAATATAACATATTGTTTATATTTATATATAAATATATTTGAATACATCTAAGATTGTTTGATTCGGA
Source organism: Solanum tuberosum (assembly GCF_000226075.1). Taxonomy (NCBI): domain Eukaryota; kingdom Viridiplantae; phylum Streptophyta; class Magnoliopsida; order Solanales; family Solanaceae; genus Solanum; species Solanum tuberosum. The sequence goes on from NW_006240032.1 coordinate 19,978, forward strand.
AATTTTTTCTTTTATGAATTGAAAAAGTCATCCCAATTGTTTGGCACGGTATAAACTTAAGCAAAAATCCACGATTTTATGAAATATTTATTTAATAAAACGGTTCGATACAATTCGGTTCGATTAATTCGGTCAATTTTTTATAGTCTTTTGACACCCTTACATACAATCATATATATCACACTTATCTATTACTGAAATGACTATCCACCATCCTATGCTACATGATTAACACAATGTATCACTTTTCTACCAGTGTTCGTACTTCGTAGCTTTCACCATGAAGACATAAATCACATAGGGATATTGAAAATATTGTCCATGACCAGAAATATTTCGCTGCTTTGTACTTTTCAAAGAGTTGCTTCCCTATTCCAAAAAGAGAATAAGAGATTAAACATTTCGAAAGTACTAAACCAATAAAAATTCATAGCCACTTTTAAAAAATTACTACGGAGAACATGTGTGTGTGTGAGAGAAAAAATTACTTTGGAGAACACATGTGATGTGTGAGAGAGAGAGGGAGAAAGCAAGACAACGTATTAAATCAAATCAAGGATCAGTGAAAAAAAAAACTACTTATGAGTACTATACCCAATAGTCAAGTTATACTCCTTTAGAAAGGAGTCGAGGAGGGCACAAAGTTAATAAAGGCCAAAAAATGTTGCTTCAATCTAAGGATACATAAAAAATTTAATTCTTTCTCAAACCAGTATAGGATACTTTTATCATTAAGAATTAACCAATTAACAATTCCTTGTTTTTTCTTTGATAAGCCAATGCTGACAAGCAAAAACTCTATGGAGATGCCATAAATTATGCAAACAATGACCAAAATAATTGATCACATTGAGTTCCTTTTAGCATCACATGTTGCAACCAAATTGACACAAAACGGTTGATGAAAACAAGCATGTACAAAAATCAATTTAAGAAGGAGCTATCATTACCATTTCCCAGTGGTTAAAGTGGTGATTTGATAATGGTCCATCTAAGATGTCTGAAATAAATAAAACAAGCTAAGTAAGCAAACCATATAATCTCGAATTGTTTGGTGTAAAAGAATGATGCAGACAATAAGAACCTATATACCATGATTTTCTGGAGCAGCAGATGAGTATGATGCCATTTCCTCGCTCGTACTTTTATCAACATAAAAAATCATACTAAATGATTCATCCTGCACATATTCAACCGTTGAAATGACACTTTTAATAAAGTCTATCAAAATCATAAAGGTACTAAGAAAGGCATGGATTATCATTATACATTGAAAAAATTTCGAGAAAAAATCTCTTCAAAAGTTGTTTCATTATATAAATTACCTTCCAAGAAACATCACCTATGTGATTGTTAGGCTCTCTGTCAGGATATCGTCTTTTGTTCGTTAAAGTTATTTTTAGCAAGCTATCCAACCTTAGCATTCTCTCATCACTGCAACCTTCTACGTCTAGACTTGAGAGAGCGCAGTTAGTCGGTTACCATTGAAATCACTGTCAGCTGCTCCAATGCCTTCAGATGGTTCATCACCACTCACTCTTGAGTTTATATTGGTTCGTAGCACACCTTAAATGAATATTGACAAATAAAATTCAAATAAAAATGTCTAACCAAAATTAATTCATAAATACAAAGGGTTGATCTTCTACTTCCTTTCTTATTTTTAGGCAGAACCAGCCTGTAAGATATCACTTATTTGATACAGCAAGGAACCTGCTTAATTAATCATAAATTAGGTCTGTAGACCAACAGAACCTCAAGTTTTTAACAATGAGCCATGCTATTTAGGCTTAAAAACAAAGGTTTTCCACAATGGGGCATGCAATTTAGGCTGCAAACAATCAGGATTTATAAATTAATCTAACTACTAACCAATTGCCTAATAATCGATAACCCATAAACAAATAGAGGTGGCACTAAAGGATAAATGGATTACAACTGCGACGAATATGCTGAAAAAACTACCAAATACGCTCATCAGTCCATTTTTTGATCATGAGCAACAAAACCCTAGAACAACTACATGAAATTCAAATTTTATCCTAACATACTTTGTAAATTACTTCTCGCAAAAAGGAAAATTCATGTTTCCCATTTCTTTGTCAGCTTAGGCATGAGAAACACACCAGTCAGTCTTTACACAACCGATTCTAGTCATCAATATCTTTTTCCCAAATTTGAGAAAATTTCATGTAGTTAATAAGTACTTGCAAATGATACATTTTTTTACGAATAAATCTGATCTTCTATACATCTAAGAATCAAGAACCTTGTGAATGCACAAAATATAAATAAGGGATGAAGAATTATTCTTCGTGTGCAAAATTCTTCTCTACTTCATCAAAAACTTTGTCATTATAAGTGATAAAGGAGCAACAATCTTATGTTTTGCATCTTTTCCCCGTCTTCTAAACGTCCAACTAAACATTGTTTCTTTCACACTACTTGCATCACCAACTTTCACTATAGATTCCAATGTTTCCTCTCTGAAACAAAATTAAGTATAAAGGTGAAAAGTATAGAGAAGATACATACTAGAATAATTGCATTTGCTATCAAGAGTTTGTAATGTTCTTGAGCTGTGATCCTCAGTTTCTCAGCTGCCTATTCAATCAGAATTTTATTAATGATAAACCATTAATTTCACAAAGTTGAACAACTATTTCTCATATACCTTTGGAGCTGCTTGTGAAGACTTCCATAATATTACAACACAACCTTTAGGACTGGTTAAAGAAGCATAGACTTTGTAAAGATACAGATAAGATTGAGATATCCAAAGAAAAAATGCAAGAAGTGTAAAATCAACAACTACAACATTCATGCCTCAACATATGTACAATGTGTTCACGTTTTAAAGCTAACTCAACATGTTTTTGGTTGATATACACAAACATTATTTTTGAACTTAAGCTTTACAGTTATTCAAATTGTCACATGCCTGATAAGTAGCAAAAATATGAAAGAGATACAAATGAACCAAACTAACCTAGCAACATAAAATGTTGGAGTTTTCCAACATTAATCACTTGTTTACAAATTCAATGGCAAGAGATCTGCTTGAACCACCTTCATTAGTTACAATTATTATGATTCGAACTTTCAGCCCAAATATTGGCCTTAAATTGTGGCCTACTGGCTCTGTCACGCCCCAAGCCTACACCCTGGACGTGGCCGGAACTCGAAGACCATTGTTGGCTCCAAGCGAACCCTTGGCCTGACTTACTTAACTCAGCGGAAGACTTAACTCAACAAAATAAACTCAAGTAATAGTTTAAATGATAACATCTTAGCCAAAATGACAACTTATGTCTCAAAACAAAGTATCTGCAAATACATAGCTGAGAGACTCAAAACTAACTGTCTGACTGTCTATGAAGCCTCTATAATACTGAGATGGATGTTGGGACAGACCCCACAACATCCTAATAAAGAAAACTAGGAAAGCGAAATAAAAGAGTCCTCCGAAATGCAAGGAGGCTCACCACTGACTCTGGAGTGTTCAACTGGATCAACGGCGCGCTGGATGCTGATCCTGCTTACCTGTGTCTGCATCATAATAAGATGCAGGCCA
>NW_006240033.1:0-23448 GCF_000226075.1 Solanum tuberosum
GGTCTATTTCATACCATTCTTGATTTAATATATCTTCCGATTCGTTATCATTAAATATTTTTTCCCATAGTATTCTTCTTAATTCAATTATTTCTATATTTTAAAGTATATATAGGATTAAAGTTTCGTAGTTTTTTATCATTTCATCATGCATGTATGTAGTCATGTTCTTTACTATGCAGGTTTTTTATTTCAAATTATTCCTTCCTATCATAATCATAATTGATTAAATTCATATTAGATCATTATGAACTAGATTATCTTTATCATGTTTTTCTGTCACTACTTCGTACTTTAGCGGATACTTCCTTCTTATCAGCGCCTCAACTTTGTTTACTCCCCTAAAAGAAACTTTTATTTTATTTCAATAATAATAAATTTAATACACATTAATCATATATTCACATTTATTATGCTAAAAAGAAAAACAAAAATATGACTCTTGTTATCCTTATTTACACCCCCATTTTGTTGTCTATGTCTCTTTTAGCACTTTTAACATAAATTTGTTATTGAGAAAATTAAATAATAAAATTTAAAGTTATTCTAAAAAAAAGTGAGAGTTAAAAGGAAATTATTTTTTAGTTTTTTTTATTATATATACATATATTGTCCCTAACTTTACTATACAGATAAATTTGATCCTTTTTTTAAAATAAATTTTTATAATGCCTCTATTTATAGAATAACAATATGAAATATCAAATGATATCATGGACATGATTATTAATCTAATTTAGGAGTTATGATCATCAAAAGTCATTAAAGTAAGGAAAGTAAAGATACTTAAAGTTTTACATTAAAAAAATATGAATCAATGAATGAGTAGTAATTGATACATCCATTTTTGTACAATAATAAGAAATAAATAAACAGAAAAATTGTCAAAAAAATGAGAAAAAACAAATAAATAAGATTCTTGGCCAAAAAAAGGTGTCACACCACTTTTTTTTTATCTAGATAATTCTTATGTTGGTAAAGACAGTAGATTGAGATTTAACAACTTTACTAAATCATTTTTATCCTAATCAAATACCTTTGTATTTCAATTTCTGACCAAACGGATTGTAATAGTGATCTATGAACTGTAACATCCTGCCTTAGAAAAGAACTAAATTTAGAAAGCGCTAAATTGGAAAGAGTCAAATTGAAAATTTTGGCAAGTTAAGCTAAGTTATGAGTTTGGGTCATTTTCAAACGATCATAACTTTCAGTACAGAATGATTTAGGTGGCCCATAAGATATCAAATGAAAGTTCTTGGAATCCTCTTTCTAATGCCACCAAGTTTGCTAAGTTTCGAGTTCACATGAGGGAGATATGCCCTTTTGAAATATGCATGTCCATATAAGGAAAATTACCCAAAATATGAGGGGTATTTTGGTCTTTTTCTTACCCTTTCATATTTAAGCATTTTTAGTAAATAATTAGGGGTCTAAACTGATTTAGTTTAGTTTTCTCAATTCTAATTACGCTTAGGATTTTGCGAGAGTTCAAGAAGAGGAGAAAAGGAGAAAAGTTCAAGGCATTCATCGAGTTTCTTGTGAATCGAAGGTTGTTTCGCCAAGGGTTTAATCCCTACGAGGTATATGAGTTCTCATAGTGTTGGGTTCGTTCACCCACATGCCAATCATGCTATTTTTTTAAATGGAAATTTCATTATTGAAGTTGAAGGATTTGTGTTCTTGAAGAGTTTCTTGAAATTTCATTTGTAATCTTGATTGTTGGGGTTTTGATCAATTTTTGAGAGAAGTGTTAATAGTTTGAATGTTGTTTTGATTAGATTATAGTGTACTAATGTTGGGTATTCGAATCTAAGTGAGTGGAGAAGAAACCATTCGATTCTAGGCGAATTAGAATCAGAAAATGTGAAAGAAGGTTTGTCGAGTTTGCGCGCCAGCAGTTCACCACAAGAAGGGTTCTGTAGTTTTGGTCGTGGAGGGCTGCGCCACTCAGTGTGAGTTCCCTACTCTTCCGTCCTTCTTTTCGTGTGAGTTCCCTCGAATCGTACATATGTTTCCTGCTTGATATCCACACTCTAAAGTACTTCTAAATAGCTAGAGATCATTCATAATATGAATCATAACCTTGAATCTATAATTCTAATTCAAGGTAAAGTTAAGAGTTAATTCTTGAGAGCTCTTCCGAGTCATTTTAAGAAGTCTTTTACAATCATTTTACACTTGTTTTAAGGCTTGAGTACTTGAGTTTGACAAGAAGGAGAGTTGAGTTTCATTTTTTTCAAAATGAATATATGGAAACTGAGTATTCCCAAGAGTAAATATTTTTACATTTAAGATGAGAGGAAACACCGATTTCCAAAAGAGTTCTTGAGCAGTTTTGAGTACTATCTCTTTTAAGAGAACTATTTTAAGTAATAATATCAAACCAGAGAAAGAGTTATGTTTATAAACATATGAACTAAGTTATATTTTGGGAGTAGTATGGAGCACCGATATGGGGACGCATTCAGATAACTCAAAGTCCTCATAAACCATATAGCCAGCATAGGTAGAAAAAGTCATACTTTTTAGTTGACTCCTTATTGCTTTTAAGCATAGACTAGTGGATCCACTTAGTTAGTTGGTCATATACCTCGGCAAAGTATAGGATAGTTCTGGCAGCATGGGTGAGACGATGTATCATCACATAGCTTATACTAATGGTTGTCAGTTAGAGAATCTCCCAGAGTTATTTTGTATTCTTATATACACACAAAGTTATTTTGTATTCTTGCATACAAACTGAGTTATATTGTATTTTATAATACATTGAGTTATTGTCTACTGTTTTAAAATTTTTTCTTTATAATGCATCTTTACTACTGCTTTATATTGAATTGAGTTGAGTAAGTTGAGTATCCTTGAGTTGAGTTGAGACGAGATAAGTTGTTTCTTCAGTTCCAGTTTAAGCTTATGTCTTGTTTAGATTTACCCTTGCATGCTCGTACATTACATGTACTGACACCATTTGGCCTGTATCTTTAATGATCCAGATACAGGTGACCAGGATCATCAATCATCGCTTCATTGATCCAGTCGAGTTCCAAATTTTTTCGGTGAGCCTTCTTGCTTGCGGGGGATCCCTTCTTTATATTTTTCCAGTATTTTAGTTTGTTAGGATGATCGGGGGTCTTGTCCCGACATCCCTCATAGTATTAGAGGCTTCATAGATAGATAGACAGTAGTTCATGAGTCTTTTCATTTTCAGTTGTTTATGTTGAGACTTGAGTTGCCTCTTTGGCTAGTTGAATGTTTCCTTTAAAACATTCTGAGTTTATTATTTGAGTTTATCTTTTGAGATTATTCCATGTTAAGTAAGTTTTCTGTTGAGAGTTCAACCGGGCTAAGGATTCTCTTGGGGCCAGCAATGGTTCTCAAGTGTTGGCCACGTCCAGGGTGTAGGCTCGGGGAGTGACATGAACATCTCAAAAATTTGAGAACTTCTAATATTAAATTACTTTAACCTTGCATTTATCTTCTTAGTATGTCTTTTTTACCTTTTTTGTTTCTTTGATATATACATGTAGACAGTAAAATTCGCATCGAGAAAATAATAATCAAGAACGGAAAAATATCGCAACAATCATATTTATTGATTTAAAGTGCGAGTGTTACAATCTCTATTATTCCTCTGAATTCGCCTTTTCAAATATAAATTCAAGGGCTCTTAAGGTTGATCTTGAATTTGACTTTAACTTGATCTTTGATTCAAGGACTTTAAAACTTGTTCTTGAATCTTCGATTAACTTGAACTTTATCTTGATCTTGACTTTTACTTGAAATTAAAGGCTTCGAGCTTTTTCTTGATTCTTGTTGATCTTGATTTGTGGATTTGATGAACCTGATATGGACTTGAACATGATGATCTTTATTTTGAACTTGATCTTGGATTTAAGGGCTTTGGAGCTTGTTTTTGAATCTTCAATGAACTTGAACTTGAACTTTATCTTGATCTTGACTTTTACTTGAACTCGAGGGCTTCGAGTATGTTCTTGAATTTTGTAGTCTTCATCTTGATTTGTGGATTTGATGAACTTGATATGGACTTGAACTTGATGATCTTGATCTTGAACTTGTTCTTGAATCTTCAATGAACTTGAACTTGAACTTTATCTTAATATTGACTTCAAGTTGAATTCAAGGGCTCCGAGCTTGATCTTGAATCCAGCGGTCTTGAACTTGATCTAGATGGTTCTTGATCTTTAACTTGATCTTGAACTTGAACGCTTGAATTCTTGAACTTCTAGCTTGTAGAGAAATCTGCGGTTTTTGATCCACGAGCTTTCTCTAGCTTCTTGTTAGAATTATTGGTTCCTTTTTTGAATTATGAGGACCCTATTTATAGTTTTAGAATAGAGTAGTTGCGATAGTAATAGGATTTCCTTCGATCAATCAGATTTAAGTGACATGACATATGGGATTTATGGAGTAGGCTTGTCACGACCCAGGGGTACCCCCTAGATGTAACATGGCATACAAGACCCCGAAAGGCCTCATACAAGCCACTTAGCTTTCATAGTCAAGATAATAGAAATCGGCGAGATTTAAAAAACATTATTTCAACATAACCAAAGTTTTCAAAAGCAAAGCGAAAGTCTAAAAGACTTGTCTTAAAAACCATCTAATACAATAGAATCTCAGGATGTAGCCCGTACATTGATACGCTCAAATTACACCCTCCCTAAAGATGCATAAGTGATCGTTATGAAGTAAAAAACCCAACTTGTAGGTTGGGGTCGATCCCACGAATAATATGTTTAGACTTAAACTTAAATCACACTTATTTCTTTTTAGTCAAACTATTTCTGAGAAAAGTAAACAGGGGGGGAGGGGGGTTTGTAACTAAAGTAACAGTTTGTTGGTTTGAATTAATAAGTACCAAGTAAGCAAGATTCACAGTTTATATATCAATATAAGATGAAAACTAGGGTATGTGTTCCCCACAAGCGCTTAACGCAATATTCCTAATAATAGTAATTACATCCTAGTGTTTGACATGCAAGGCCGATACGTTATGTATCCCTAAGTGATTAGTAATCTAAGTAGGAAATTTCACTCGCGACTTGGTAAATCTATGTGTGTGTGCTTTACTAACCCTTACCTTTATCCCAGATTAGTCCTCGTGTCAATTGAGTTGGGTATTCACCCTCACGTCAACTGATTAAAGTCAGACTATTAGATAGCAGCAAATCTTTAACTAAATCTATGTTGTTTAATCCTTTTCTCATTCGTTACCCCCTTGGTAAGGCAAGTAGGAATGAGGCGATTTCTAACGTTGCACACTGCTAGAAAGACTTTTAAACGAAAAGAATAACAATACATGCATAAACACTATTCAAGAATTACTTAGTTATTAGTCATACGTTGTTAATTGCTCATGGTTCCCATAACCCTAGTTGTGGATTTAGCTACTCATGCTTGAGAGTTCATAATTCATATAAGGGTTAAAAGAAATCATGAACTTACAATTAGAATAGATGAAAATTGAAATCTTGAATTGAAATTCAAAGTGCAAATTGCATAAACTAGCTTTCGGAATAAAAGTGCCAAAAGTTTGCAAAATAATTCCAAAAGACCAAAACAAAAGTCTCCAATATTGTCTAACCACCAAAAACAGAAATAACAACTAATATTTATTGTATTTAAATCCTAAACCAACTAGAAAACGAAAATAAGAAAAATTAGTTCAGGACGCGGTTTTGAAAGACGACAAGACCTACAGACCATAGGTCGACCTACGGTCTGTGGGTCAGCACTTAGAAACTAATTTAGGGCCCTCAAACGACGGTTGCCACCGACGATCCCTGGTTTGGACTACGGTCCGTCCTACTCTTCCGCGGTTCAAGTAATGGAACTTCACTTTTTTTAATCAAACGACAGCCATCCACCTACGGTCCGTCAGTCACTCTACGGGGTGTCATTGCCCTCCATGGTTCCACACTTGATCAGACTTCATTGAACCTTCACCTACGGTGCATCACCTACGGCCCGTCACTGGACCTACAGAAGATTTCAAAAAAATATTATATTTAATAACAAAATAGCCCACGACACACATAAACTCTAATTGAAATGCAAAAAAATACCGTAAATCACGGTATACCATACATCAATGTTCAAAACTCAAAATTAAAAGAACAGAAGGAAATTAGTGGCAGAATTCCCGGATGAATGAGGACTCACCAATCTCCAACTCTTCTTCTACTATCGATTCTAGCCACGAAGATGAGAATCAGAAATGTCAGACCCTACATTTGGATAAGAAATATAGGCAAAAGTATGCGTTAGTACAAAAATGTATTAAATATGATAGCATGCATAAACATAACATAAGAGTTAAACAACATTAAGTCATAAAGCATAATCAATGCACATAATAGATCATCTCAACATGTAAGGAATACTTCTTGAAGTAACCTTAATTCACCCTTAATCAAGATATGGGTAACCGCCTCTAGTCTTACTCATCATGGAAGGCTAACTCAAGCCACAATCCAAGCTCATCATTCATCATAACATATCATAGCTCATCTATTAAGGACATGGAAATCGTCTCTTGCCTTATTATAAAGGATCATAGGTAATCACATCTTGCCTTATTATAAAAGATCATGGGTAATCGTTTCTTTTCCTTTCACTTTGGGATCATGGGTAATCGTCTTTTGTCATACTTGCATTATAGGAACGTGGGTAATCGCCTCTAGTCCTACTCTTAGGAATATGGGTAATCGCCTCTTATCCTTCTCATTTAGGGTCATGGGTAATCTTCTCTAGCCCTAATTATTTTCATAGTTTCTTCGCTTAGATTCATCTTAGGTGAGGAATTCTTTCAACCTAGAATTGTGAGAAAACCTTTCACATTCATGCACAAGAAATCATGAGGTAAAATCTTCCCCAATAATCACATCAAAATCAACAATTAATGACATATGTATTCCTCTCAAAGTCATTCCTATCATAAATCATCACATATGCTTCAATCTCAAAGCAATTCTTATTGTATCTTATTTATCCTATAAGAACACACATATATCCATAAATTTTCCTTTCATAGAGTAAAACCCATTATTTATCAATTCCTTCTTAGAAAAATGGGTTAAGCATGGGTACATGAGATTTCATTATAAAAGAATAGAATCTTCTCAATTCATGCATAATCAATCATAATTCAAACAATCAAATCAACATTCATAAGAATCCATAACTTGAAAGAAAACCCTAACTCAAATTGGAGAATTTCTACCTTTTAAAAATTGGGGAAACTTGGGGCTCCATGGATGCAAGGATTCCATGGATGAAAAGCTATCATACCTTGCTATCGAAGCCCAAAAGTAATTGAAGAATGGAGACTTGACCTTGAACCGTAGCTTGAATTATCTTTTCCAACTTCTAGAGCGAGAAATATCCTTGGGAGAGAAAAAATCAACTTCTATTTGGTAGATTTGAAGAGAATGACTTAAATTGGGGAAATTCGGGGGTAAGATACTATATAGTTCTTTAGGTGAAGGGTAAGACGACATAGTTTAAGGCTAGACTAATTAGGAAAAGACCTAAAAGCCTGACTTAAAAAGTGAAAATAGGCAACGCTAGAGCTCGTCAAAGGTCACTCGGCGACTCGCCGAGTGAGCCTTTAGCTCGCCGAAAGTTTCAGTAAATCGGCTCATGGAATAGGCTAACTCGGTGGTTGGGCACGCATTTTGGTGATTCGCCGAATGGAACGGCGGGCCCGATCCAGCTCACTTAAAGTTCTAGAATAGTTGGATGCTGAAATCAAGCCAAAAAGGCGAGGAGTTCTACTCGGCGGATCGCCGAGTCATTCGGCGTTATCGAGTTACTTCACCGAATGGGCTACGAAATAAATATATTTCCTTTCTCTGAATCTGAGGTGTTACATTATCTCCCCTTGGGAACATTCGTCCTCGAATGAGATTCTAGACATCAATTAGAGGGTTGGAATCTTAATCTAACAGCCCAACGTGCATGCATTTACATAAATACACATATCCGAGGAGGAAACATCAACTCCAAGCTAAAGCATGTTCAAAACATCATATCATGAAGTCTATATGCAACTCATACTCAAATGCACATAAACTTGTAAAAATCAATCAAGTTGACTCTTTTTCTTAAAACTTAAGCTTTTCATGAGCATGCATAAATGAGGAAATCATGGAAATATCTAAGACAGATGACACCAAAGAGTAAACCATGAGGAACTCATTACCTCAAGCTAGAGTAGGAGTAGAAGGAAATATATGAGAATATCAGTACATCATATCAGCCTCCCAAGTAGCACCCTCAACTAACTAATTCCTCCACAACACTTTCATGGAAGCAACTTCGTTGTTTCTCAACTTTTTGACTTGCCGGTCTAAAATCTCTACCAGAACCTCTTCATAAGAAATATTCTCTTCAACTCTCAAACCTTCTAAGGGAACTATAGATGTCGGATCACCAACACATTTCTTCAACATAGAGAAATGGAAAAATGGATGCACCGATGACAACTCATAAGGCAAATCTAGTTCATAAGAAACCTTACCAATACGCCTCAAAATCTGATATGGGCCTACATAACAGGGACTAAGTTTCCCCTTCTTACCAAACCTCATTACGCCCTTCATGGTTGAGATTTTCAAATACACCCAATCATGAACATCAAACTCAAGATCTCTTCTTCTCACGTCGGCATATGACTTTTGCCGACTTTGAGCCATTTTCAACCTTTCTCTAATAAGTCGGACTTTTTCCACAGCCTCATGAACTAACTCGGGACCTATTAGGGAAATTTTACCCACCTCAAACCAGCCTATACGAGATCTACACCTCCTACCATACAATACCTCAAATGGATCCATACAAATACTTAGAGTCATAACTATTGTTATAGGCAAACTCGATCAATAGAAAATGGTCATCCCAATTACTTTTGAAATCAATCACACAAGCCCTTAACATGTCTTCCAAGGTTTGGATAGTACGTTCCGCTTGCCCATCGGTTTGTGGATGAAAGGTCGTGCTAAGCTTAACACAAGTACCAAACCCCTTTTGGAAAGATTTCCAAAACGGAGAAGTGGGTACCACGATCGTAAATAATGGATAAAGGCCCTCCATGTAATTTTATCATTTATCTTTAGTACAACTTAGCATAATCCTCCACCAATTAAGAAACCTTGACGGGAATGAAATGGGTTGATTTCGTCATTCGATCTACTATAACCCAAATCGAGTCATGTTGTCGCCGGGTGCGAGGCAAACCAACAATGAAGTCTATATTCATATCTTCCCACTTCCAAGTAGGAATGCTAATGTTTTGGGAGAAAAACTCATGGTTTCTGATGTTCAATTTTCACTTGTTGATAATTAGGACACTTAGCCACAAAATCCACAATGTCCTTCTTCATCCTATTCCACCAATAGATCTTATGCAAATCACGGTACATCTTGGTGGCTCCCGGGTGAATGGAATACTGAGAACTATGGGTTCTAACAAGACCTGCTCTCTCAAGTCATCAACATTAGGAACACACAAACTACCCTTATATCTAAGGACCCCATCTCCCTTGGGGAGAAAGCCTCTATAGACTTTTTAAGCATTGTTTCCTTTAATTCAACCAAATTTGGATCAAGACCTTGCTTAGCTTTCACATCCGCCACGAAAGGAGATTTTGAGCCGTTGTGAACCATAAAACCACCCTTGCTAGAATCCACTAATTGAACATCCAACAGGACCAATCTATGAACATCTTGAACCAACTTCTTCTTATATACTTCAATATGAGCAACACTTCCATGGATAACCGACTGAGAGCATCTACCACCACATTTGCCTTACCGGGGTGATAAGAACACTCACGTCATAATCTTTCAATAACTCAAGCCACCTTCTTTGGCGAAGATTTAGATTCTTCTGATTAAACACACATTGCAAACTCTTGTGGTTAGTAAAGACATCCACATGAACACCATAAGAATAATGCCTCCAAATCTATAAGGCAAAAACAACCGCAGCTAGCTCAAGGTCATGGGTAGGATAATTCTTCTCATGAATCTTAAGTTGCCTTGAAGCATAGTCAATAACTTTCCTATTTTGCATAAGCACATATCCTAACCCAATTCTCGAGGCATCACAATAAACAACAAAACCATCAGTCCCTTTCGGTAAAGTCAATACCGGAATGGAAGTAAGTCTATCTTTCAATTCCTAAAAAATCTTCTCACATGCTTCGGACCATATGAACTTAACCTTTCTTTGACTCAATGATGTCAATGGAGATGCAATCGATTAAAACCCTTTAACAAACCTTCTATAGTAACAGCCAAACCCAAGAAACTTCTAATATCCAAAGGGATTAGAGGTCTAGGCCAACTTGACCTTATATGTATTCTTAGGATCTACCTCAATACCCTTACTTGAAACAATATGACCAAGAAAAGTCACAGACCTTAGTCAAAATTCACATTTGGTAAACTTTGCAAAGAGTTGTTCGTCCTTGAGAATTTGCAATACAATCCTCATATGATCAATGTGCTCATCCTCACTCCTTGAATAGATCAATATATCATCAATGAACACAATCACAAATATATCAAGGTATTGTTTAAACACCATATTCATCAAATCCATAACAGTCTCGGGACCATTAGTCAAACCAAATGACATCACTTAAAACTCATAATGACCATATCGGATTCTAAATCTATTTCTGGAATATCATTTTCCTTCACCCTCAATTGGTGGTAACCCGACCAAAGGTCAATCTTGGAAAAGTAACGCTCCTATTGAAGTTGATCAAACAAGTCATCTATTCTTGGAAGAGGATATTTATTCTTAATGGTCAGCTTGTTCACTGATGATAGTCAATACACATATGAAGAGAACCATCTTTCTTTCTAACAAACAAAACTAGAGCACCCCATGGAGAGATACTTGGTTGGATGAAACCCTTATCCAACAAATATCTCATTTGCTCCTTTGATTCCTTAAGTTCTATCGGAGCCATACGATAAGGAGGAATAGAAATAGGTTGTGTATTTGGGAGAAGGTCAATGTCGAAGTCTATTTCCCTTTTGGGAGGAATACTGGGTAAGTCATCTGGAACACTTCCGGAAACTCATTCACAAAGGGGACCGACTCAAGAGTAGGGGTTTCAGAACCTACATCCCTCACCCTAACTAGATAGTAAATGTAACCCTTAGCAATCATTTTTCTAGCTTTAAGATAAGAGACAAACTGACCCTTAGGCATAGAATTTCCCCTCTTCCACTCTAGGATAGGCTCATTCTAGAGCTGAAACTTGACTACACGGGTTCTACAATCAATAGAAGGATAATATGAGTTGAAAAGAATGAAATTCTTGGAGAAGAATTACCTTGAAGAAGAATCTTGAAAAAGATTGAAAGAATCTTGAATGAAGTTTTATACTTTGACTTTTCCTTAAGGTTTTACCCTAGGGTTTGAGAGAGAAGAGAATGGTGGATTAAAAGATGAAAATTTGATTGTTTTGAGCTTTTTATTAGTCAGGAAATTCGTTTAGGGTTTTCTTAGACGTAAAAGGACAAAAACGACTCTTTTTAATATTTTCTCGTCGGCTAATTCGTAACATCACTGTATAGGTTACTAAAATAGTCATAACTTTTTACTCAGAAATTGGATTGACGCAAAATTGGTGGTGTTGGAAAGTAGATTCAAATACCTTTAATTAGATAGTTTATGGATCACGTAACTCTTTATATTCTAAAAGATATGGTCGTTTGAAGTTGACCCAAGCAGAATCTTACATCAAAACTTAATCGATAAGGAAACTTCAAGAACACTTACCAAGAACTCGTCAAGAAATTAAATTGCTGAAGTATTTATGGATAGATTTGCAAAAGAAACTCATGATTGGCGTGTGGATGAACAAACCCAACACTATGAAAGCTTACATACCTCTTAGGGATCAAACCCATGGCAAAAATCTGCAACAAAACTCAAGAACCTCGACGAACGCCTTGATCCTTTCCTCTTTTGTCCTCTTTTCTCTTCTTTTCTCTTCTTGAACTCTCAATTAAAACCCTAGGCGTATATTAGGATTATAAACTAACCCTAATCAGATTAAACCCTTAAAACCTTACTAAAAACAAATTAAATCTGATTGGATGAGGAAAAGACCAAAATACCCCTTACTATTTTCGGGTAACTTTCCTTATTTGGACAACCTGACTTCAAAAGGGCATGTCTCACTGATCCGACATCGAAACCTAGCAAACTCGGTGGAGTTGAAAAGATAATTCAAAGACCTTTAATTTTCCATTTTATGCCACACCTAACTCATCCTTTACTGAGAGTTATGGTCGTTTGAAGTTGACCCAAACTCATAACTTAAGCATAACTTGCAAAATTTCTGATTTTGCTATTTCCAAATTAGTTCTTTTTGGAACTCAAGGTGATAAATCTAGTGACCTTAACACTTAAGAAATTTTAAATTCCTCAATAAAATCCTACTCACAATGAAGGATGGTTCGAGTCTTAGCTCAAAAAAAATTGGGGTGTTACAATATCCCCCCTTGGGATCATTCGTCCTCGAATGATAACTAGACTGGGTATGGAATGGGGTTACTCTTACTAAGTTCTGAGTTTAATGGTATGCTCTTACTATATTCAAGCTTAACTCAAATCCTTAGGTTCAGGTTTTATAGCTCTCTATAAGGAATCTCATCCCAAGACTATTACTCTTTACCACCACATTGGACTCATATCAAGAACCATCTAATGTTTAACAACACCATATTCAAGGTTAGTACTCTAACAACTCCATGGACTCCTACTAATTAACTCCTTCGGAACCAACTAAGGGCTCTCGTTTAACTATTTCTCATAGTAAAACCTCATCCTCTTCTTCCTCCTCATTTATAAGAAATTATCACACCATCATTATCACGATAGGATCATTAACCTTCTCTTTCTAACATCACTCCATTACTAAAAGGACCTCTGAAAAGATATCTCCCATACTCCTTGGAACTCGTTACTATCTTATTCTCAAACACTTGACTTGATTTCTCATATCATCATCTCCCCCCTTAGGCCTAAAGCTGACACTTGAAAGCTATGGGCCTATTCCATTATCTCTAACTGGTCTACATCCTCTTTTACTCTAACACTCGGAGAAGTTTATCTCATGACTACCGAACTCTCTATAAGAAGGTACTAAGACTTCTTTCTAAGGTTTTTCTCTTAACCTCTTCTGATTACATACCCTCTCGATACCCCTCTTAATGCTCCTTTTTACTCTTGTGACTTAGCCACACTTCACTGCCCTTATCTAAATGTTAGGGTCTCTCACTTGTACCACTCATATTTATTGCAGCTAGTCACCTTAATTCCTCACCTACTCTATGTCAAGTCTTCTACCAGATCAAATCTCAAGATTAACATCATCACCCTCATGTTTCCATTCTTTGGATCATGACACTCATCTCAAATTCAAGCTTAATGTTCATTACTAAACTCAAATATCAATATGATTGCTCGCCTACTATGCTAGACCTCATTACTTGATCAGTTCTATAACATTCTAAACATCATGACCCTCTCAAACAAATCACAAGCCTAGCTTAGATCTATCACTTTATGAATACTTCTGCTTTTCTATTCAACACTTACACTTGGTCATTACCTACACAATGACACTTCACCACAAACTCCTTTCTAGCTACAACACACTCTACCTCCTATGATGGAATCTTCACAACTCATCACTTCTTAGTCTACCCATAAGGGAAAAATCCTCATTAATAACTTACTAGGTGTATGACTATAGTCACATAGCTTGTCAAAACACCATCTCCCTTTCTTAGATTACTAAACTTTTGCATACTTTCCTCTAACTCTGGGCTCTTTCACTGCTACTGCTCATAATCTCGTAACTCATATTACCTTTTCGGGTGAAAATACTACCCAAGCTCTAAACATACTTTCTCATAAGGATCTCAGCTGAAACAAGGCTTAGAGAAGAGAGTACAACTCGCTTTTAGCTCAAACGCACGATTCATATGAATATTAGTGCATTTTGTCGAACTCAACACTTAACTCACTCATGGGCTTCTCTCAATCCCCTCTAGAGTCTCATGACTTCCTCAAGACTCTTGCTAAGAATAACTCATCCATAAAAGACTGACTTTGCTTTTCAACCACCTCTAGTATGAGGATAATCTAATGGATATGAGAACGCATGAGTTAGAATAAATCTCTATGACATAGCTCTATTGCATGATTAAGAGTATGAAAGAAGGGAAACTTTTCCTAAATGTCTGTAGTCACTTATTTATGGAAGTGAGGCCCTCACAACCACAAATAAGATCCTACTTGACACGGCTTCATAGATACCTTAGGACATTTGAACTATGTGCTCTGATACCACGAGTTACACCCCTGGACGTGGCCGACACTCGAGAACCATTGTTGGTCCCCAAGCGAACCGTCATTCTGGCTGACTACAAGCGGAAGACTAACTCAAGCATACAAAATCTTAAAAAATGAATAAAATTCATGAAACTCAAATACAAAGCTTTAACTCAAATGATTTACTCTGAATATAAATAGAATATTAAACTCGCCATAAAATAGGCAACTTAAGCCTTTAAAATATTTAACAAAATAAATGAACAAACTTTTGAAACTCTACTTTCTATCTATGAAGCCTCTAATTGACAAAGATGGAAGTCGGGAAAAGATCCACGACATCCTAACAACTGATATAACTGAAAGTATAAGTGGAACCCGCCTAAAGCAAGGAGGCTCACCATAGCTAGCTCGAACTGCATGTGGTATCAATGAAACGCCTGTTGATGATCTTGAGTACCTGTATCTTCATCATGAAACGATGCAAGCCAAATAGCTCAATACATGGAATGTACAAGAATGTAAGGGGAATTCTAAAGCATAAACATAAGCTTGAAGTGGTGGAATAGAAACATACTTACCTCTTACTACTCTCTCAACTCAACTCAACTCAAAGAAAATAGGGCTCAACTCAATGATAAGATATTCAACTCAGTGAAATAAGGCTCAACTCAATAATAGGATATTCAACTCAGTGAAATAAGGCTCAACTCAATAATAGGATAGCTCTGGGTACTCAACTCTGGATACTCAACTCTAGATACTCAACACAATATAAAGCAACAATACAGATGCAATAAATGAAAAACTTTTAAAACAGTAAAAAGCAAATCAATGTATTGAAGAAAACAATAATAAATCAGTTTGTATGCAAGGATACAATAAAAACTCTGTTTGTATATGAAAATACAAAATAAACTTTATGTATATAAGAATACAAAATATATTTGTGTATTAAATAATACAAAATATCTATGTGTATAAAAGAATACAAAATATCTTTGTGTTTTAAAGAATACAAAATATCTCTGTGAGAGTTTCTCTAACCTACAACCATCATTATGAGCTATGTGATGATACATCATTTTGCCTCACGCTATCAAGGTCGTCCTATACCTTGCTGGGGGTATAGAACCTAACTACTAAGTGGATCCACTAGTCTATGCTAAAAAGTACTAAGGAATCATCTAAAAAGTAAGATCTTTTTCTACCCACGTTGGCTACATGGTTTATGGGGGTTGTGAGTTGTCTGAACTCTCCCCCATATCGGTGCTCAATACTACTCTTAAAACATAACTAGCTCATATGTTTAGAAACATAACTCTTTCTGTGATATGAGATAATTGCTCAAAAACTAGCCCAGAGGCTCTCTTGGAAATCAGTGTTTCCTTTCTTGATTAAATGGGAAAATATTTACTCTTTACTGAAAACTAGTTCAAAGGCTCTTTTGGAAATCAGTGTTTCCTTTCTTGATTAAATATGAAAACATTTACTCTTGGGAATACTTAGTTACCATATATCATTTTAAAGAAAATGAACTCGACTCTACTCTTTCTCAACTCAAGTGTTCAAGTCTTAAATCAATTTTAGAAAAATTTGTAGAAGACTTCTCAGAATAAAGTTCATGCCGAATTATGGACGTGAACGACTCAATTCAAGGTTTTCAATAACTATGACTAGAACTCAATACTCGAGACTCAACAACTCAGAACTCAAGAACTTCAAAGGTAATACTCGTTTCAAGAATGCTCGACTAAGAGGGTTCATGCGGAATTATGGTCATGAACAACTCAACTCAAGGACTCAAAGATACTTCTCATCTCAAGACTACTCGACTTATAGGGTTCATGCGAAATTATGAGCATGAACTACTCAACTCGAGGACTTCGTAGGTAACACGTAATAGTCCCATGATTAGGAATCAAATTTCAAAAGGGTTAGAAACTTGATACTCAAGACTTAGAACTTGAAGATACTACTCCTCTCAATGATACTCCATTTATGAAGTCCATGCGGAATTTATGAGCATGACCGACTCCACTCAACGGTCTACATAACAATATGGAACTCGTGTATATGACTCTTCTCATTCTCATACTTACTTCCTCAAAACTTAGCTCAAATCGACAGTTGATCTCAAAGGATTCACAATTGAACAAAACTTTCTTGAACTCTACTCTTAACTCTTTCTTGAATTTGAATAATGAATTCAAAATTTATGATTCATGATATGAAGGATCTCATTAACAATATAGCAATTCGATAATTAGGAATAGAACTTTTAAAAGAAACACGAACTCAAGAACTCAAAATCAACTTATCTCAAGAATACTCAAATCTAGGGAAAGTATCATAGATTACTCTTTTACTGATCTGAAAGTAGATGTAGGGCGTGAGGACAAACTATTCCAACACTATGATAGTCTTACATACCTGGAAGAACAAGGTTCTTGAAGAATCTTGAAGAAGAACTTGATTAGAAGCCTTGAAACCCTAGCTTGAAGGTAAACGATAAAAAAACCTTTCTTGAGATTCTTGAATTAGTTTCTTGAAATCTCTATGGCTAAGAATTATGATTTTCATTAGTGATTCATAATTGTATGGAGGAATTTGAGTTGAAAAGAACGAAATTCTTAGAGAAAGACTTACCTTGAAGAAGAATCTTGAAAAAGATTGAAAGAATCTTGAATAGAGTCTTTTACTTTGATTTTTCCTTAGGGTTTTGCCCT
This sequence comes from Solanum tuberosum, assembly GCF_000226075.1. Taxonomy (NCBI): domain Eukaryota; kingdom Viridiplantae; phylum Streptophyta; class Magnoliopsida; order Solanales; family Solanaceae; genus Solanum; species Solanum tuberosum. Next base: position 17,116 of record NW_006240033.1, read on the forward strand.
ACGGTTTGAGAGATAAGAGAATGATGAATTAAAAGATGAAAATCTGATTATTATTTTTTGAGCTTTTTTGTAGTCAAGAAATTCATTTAGGATTTTCTTAAAGGTAAAAGGATAAAAAAAACTCTTTTTAATATTTTCCCGTCGGCTAATTCGTAACAGCACTGTATCGGTTACTAAAATAGTCATAACTTTTTACTCAGAAATTGGATTGACGCGAAATTGGTGGTGTTGGAAAGTAGATTAAAATAAATTTAATTGAATAGGTTATGGCTCACGTAAATATTTATATTTTAATAGATATGGTCATTTGAAGTTGATCCAAGTAGAATCTTATATCAAAACTTAATCGATAAGGAAACTTCAAGAACACTTATCAAGAACTCATCAAGAAATTAAATTGCCCAAGTCTTTATGGATAGATTCGCAAAAGAAACTCATGATTGGTGTGTGGATAAACGAACCCAACACTATGGAAGCTTACATACCTCTTAGGGATCAAACCCATGGCAAAAATCTGCAAGAAAACTCAAGAACCTCGACGAACGCCTTGATCCTTTCCTCTTTTCTCCTCTTTTCTCCTCTTGAACTCTCCATTAAAACCCTAGTTGTATATTAGGATTATAAAACTGAACCTAATCAGATTAGACCCTTAAAACCTTACTAAAAATGAATTAAATCTGATTGGGTGAGGAAAAGACCAAAATATCCCTTACTATTTTCGGGTAACTTTCCTTATTTGGACAGTCTGACTTCAAAAGGGCATATATCATTCATCCGATCCTAAACCTAGCAAACTCGATGGTGCTGGAAAGATAATTCAAAGACCTTTTATTTTTCATCTTATGGTACACCTAACTCATCATGTACCGAGAGTTATGGTCGTTTGAAGTTGACCCAAACTCATAACTTAAGCATAACTTGCAAAATTTCAGATTTTGCTATTTCCAATTTAGTTCTTTTTGGAACTCAAGGTGCTACATCTAGTGAACTTAACACTTCATAAATTTTAAATTTCTCGTAAAATCCTACTCACAACGAAGGATGGTTCGAGTCTTAGCTCAAAAAAAATTCAGAGTGTTACACTTCAATCTCAAAGCAATTGTTATTGTATCTTATTTATCCTATAAGAACATACATAAATCCATAAATTCTCCTTCCATAGAGTAAACCCATTATTTATCAATTCCTTCTTAGAACATGGGTTAAGCATGGGTACATGGAATTTCATCATAAAAGCATAGAATCCTCCCAGTTCATGCATAATCAATCATAATTCAAACAATTAAATCAACATTCATAAGAATCCATAACTTGGAAGAAAACCCTAACTCAAATTGGGGAATTTCTACCTTTTAAAAATTGGGGAAAATTGGGGATCCATGGATGCAAGGATTTCATGGATGAAAAGCTATCATACCTTGCTATCGAAACCCAAAAGCAATTGAAGAATGGAGACTTGGCCTTGAACCCTAGCTTGAATCTTCTTTTCCAACTTCTAGAGAGAGAAATATCCTTGGGAGAGAAAGACTCAACTTCTATTTGGTAAATATGAAGAGAATGACTTAAATTGGGGAAATTTGGGGGTAAGATACTTATATAGGTCTTTAGGTGTAGGGTAAAATGATATAGTTTAAGGCTAGACTAATTAGGAATAGACCCAAAAGCCCCTGGCTCAAAAAGTGAATATAGGCAACGCTGGAGCTCGCCAAAGGTCACTCGGCGACTCACCGAGTGAGCCTTTAGCTCGCCGAAAGTTCCAGTAAGTCGGCTCATGGACAAGGCCAACTCGGCAATTGGGCACACATTTTGGCGATTCACCGAATGGAACGGCGAGCCCAATCTAGCTTGCCTAATGTTCCAGAATAGTGGATGTTGAAATCAAGCAAAAAAGGCGAGGAGTTCTACTCGGTGGATCACCGAGTCATTCGGCGTTATCGAGTTACTTCGTCGAATGGGCTGCGAAATGAATATATTTCCCTTCTCTGAATCTGAGGTGTTACAGGGCTTTAATTAAATACATATTTATTAGCTTTAAATAATTAACTCAATTATATTAATTCATAATATTTATTTGGACTAATATAGTCATGAATTTAATATAATCTGAATCATTTTATAAATTTATATTTAATAAATTTTGAATGATTACAATACCATTATAAAATTATTTACTTTTCTCCTTATAAGCATTAATATAGATTAAATTAGTATATTATGAATGTTTTCCTATCTAATTGAATGACTAAAAATTAGTACTACTTACGAACGTTAAATATTTCTTTCCTAATTGCAAATATAATGATTATATTTTTCCCATAGATATATGTACAATTTTTATCATTTAAAACTTCATGAACTATATATAAAATTAAAAAGATACTCACTTAATTCTTTTAATTACACATTTTCTTCTCCATCAATGGTAACTTATAACTTATTTAAATCTATTAAACTCATTTAATTACGCACCAAACACTCAACTTAACCATCAATATATTCTTCAATCTTTTTCCACAAATTCAAAACAAGGGGAGAAGGTAATCATAATGCCATGTATTCTTGTTTTCTGATTCTAATTTGAAGGAAGCAAATATTGTTTTATGCCATTTATTCTTAAGGCCACAAATTAAAAGAATTTAGATTTGCAACCAGAGAAACTTATGGAGGACATCAATTCTCAAACTGAGAACAATAATAAAAGAACTAAAAATATAAGACTACAAATTGGATCTTGTTATCAACATAACATAATCTAATGTTCCAAAACTACAAAGATAAGAAAGAATATTCTCTATAAACTACAAAGAGAAGCAAAGAGAAAATCCAATCGTTCCGAAAAAAATTTCAAATTGAACTCAATAAGAATGTATAACAATCTTTATTATAGATGTCTCTCCTGCAAAATCAGATCAAAGTAGACAAAAGATTAACCAACAAAAGAGATAAAAGATGAAGAATAAGAAAAAATGTAAATAAAATAATTATCATATATATAATTGCAACAGAGAAAAAGTGATAACTATATTAGTCACATCAAATAATTTTACCTCGTAAAATCAAACTACGCAAAAATGTCTAACAGTCTTCATTATAGATATCTCTCCTACAAAATTAGATCAAAGAAGACAAAAAATTGACCAAAAAAGGACAAAAAAGATGAAGAATAAGGAAAAATACAAATAAAATAATCATCATATATGTCTCAAAATAGATTTTTATAAGTGTAATTTTAAGGTGTCATAAATTTGTATATTAAATTATTTGAGGGTTATGAATATGAAATGTTAGGAGTTATGAATATCATTAATATTAACTAAGACTAAAATCTATATAATTGAAGGGGTATGAATTAAGGAGATGATTTCATAAAATAAAATAATTAAAAGAAATAATAGAAAAATGTCAAAAAAAAAACCACAAAAAAAAGATAAATAAGAATCAAGCCCTTAGAGAGCGCCAAGTCACCGTTTTCATATCTAGATTTATTATAATAAATAGATATATAGATTTCCTAGAGAATGTGAGCAGGTGCTTCGAATATTTCAAACTTGACTCTAGAGTTGCCTAATTTAATTAGTATTATAAAGCTCACTTTGTTGCACTATTCTCATTCTCACCTAATTATATCCATGATTAGAGATGGTTTTGGTGAAATTGTACTCTCTTTTTTTTTCCTTCCTCTTAAGTTATATTTTCAATTTAAGTTAACACTAGTGAACTTATCTACGCTTCACGCGGAGTAATATAACTATATCACCCGTCTTCTTTCTGAATTAATTTTTATCTTATTTGAAAATTAATTTTGACCATGAAAATTTCAAATTAAACTTAAGTTGAAATCTGATTTTGAAAAACTTCTCAACTACTTCCATGTTTAAAATTTCAAATAAAATGATATTCTGTCATTTGTGAAAATATATAACAAAACACAACTGATAACGCTCAACTACACTTCATCCGATTCTAAGTGTAGGCGGTCGCTAACAAGTATAAACCCCACTAAGAGTTGGGGTCGATCCCACAAGGAGTGATACGATAAAGAATTCAATTAAGAAGTACAATAGTGTTTTAATCGTCTGTAGATGTAGAAATTTCGCAACAATAAATTAAATCACAAGGTTTTGACAATTAATGTCAAATAGGGGGATTTGGGTAACCAATTTACAACTACTAACACTGGAAGTAAGCAAATAGAGAAAGTTTCTTGGGAGTGTGATAAAGTTGAATGCTAATTTTGCGCAATGGGTGATTATTACTAATTACTCAACGTCGTTGAATCTCAGTGGGTCGGCTAGCTTTTGGGTGCAATAGTCATTTCTCAATTAACTGTTCGAATCAAGTGAGTTCTTTCGAACCTCAACAGGCACAACACAATTAAACAACTCATTACCTTAATCAATCCACTTTTTAGAGATAGATTAGTAAGATTGCATTCAAATTCACTTTCTCAAGCGAGATTCATGATGAGTCCGAGATTTTGACTCATTTAGGTCTTTGTTTTGATAGTATTAGTGTCCTCAAATGCCTATTTTATGCTCTAAATTGATGTTAAAGTGTTGATTGAAGCTATGGAGGCAAAGGAGTAAGGCAAGGACATTACCGGAAAAAAAGAAATAAAAAGTTGAAGAACTGAAGAAAAGCGATCATGGTGATCGTCAAGACCACTTGGCGCACCGCCGAGTGGCTCTTTAGCTCGCCCAAAGTTCCAGTGGGCCAGCCCAGGGGAAAAACCACGTTGGCGACAATAATGGGAAATCGGCGAATAACCGATCCACTCCGCGACAACAAGTTGGATCGGCCAAAGTTACAAGACCTGGGAGGCTGATGACAAATTCAGAATGGCGATAGAATGGAGCAAAGGGAGGATCACCGAACCACTCGGCGAGGCGCAACTTATTCCGCCGACTGGACTTTCAGGCCAAAATTTAAAAGGAATTTTGAGGAGTTCTGTTCTTTTTATCTTAGTTCCCAAAGAGTTCTGAATCCCAAGTGTTAGAATTAAAGTTTTACCTTAGTTCTTCAACTCTTATTGTAGACTTTGAGGATTTCTAAGCTTAATCTTGAGGATTTGGAATTGGGTTTTTGAATTTAACCATTTTGGAACATTGTAAAGGCTCGGAGACTCTTACCCAGATGATGGTCAATCCAGTTGGTAATTGTTTTTACCTTTTTATGATGTTTAGCTAAAACCCCAATTCTTGGGGTGTGATCATGTGATTATGGGCTGAATTAGCTTATGGGTATTGTTAATTACTAATTTAAATTGCTTAATTGAAGTGGGTTTAATTGATAGTTATGTTTTAATCTATGAATTGTAGTTGCAAATGCAATTCGAACTAAGAATTATGGGATGCTTGAAAAAGAGGTTTAGAATCAAAGCTTTCAATTGAAGATTACAGTTATTGGATTGATATGGGTTTAGCTCGAAAGAGTAAATCCTAATCTTGGTTGTACCTATATAGCTCGAGAGAGTGGATGAATCAAGGTGTAGGCTCTAAGTTTGTTGATGTTCGAAAGAAATCACTTAAATTGTGATAGTTGTTCGAAAGAAAACTATCTCACTTATAGTCTAGTCTACCCACTGATATTTAGCTATTTGTTACTAGTTAACGATTGTTTGCACCTAGAATTGGATGAGGTGTATTTGAAACGTTAATCAAAATGGCGTCGCTGCCAGGGAGTGGTGTTGTTTGAAATTCTATTATTGAAGTTTAAATTGTGTTCTTTTTGTGCTATAGTTGAATCAACTTACTTTGGTTTTTGTTTGTGTTGCTTGTTTTGAACAAAAGAAGAGATGAGCGTAAAAAGGAGTAATGGTAGCCAAGTGAGCCACCAAGACGAAATTGGAAAGTTGAATTACCCAATTCAAAAGGGTGGTGTTGGTTCAATATGTCTACCTCATGTTGAGGGGAATGTTGTCTTCCATGTCACTAGCACGATGCTACAGTTCCTCCAAATGAAAGGATTATACGGAGGGCTGGCCCATGAAGACCCCCATGACCATATTCGGAACTTCGTGGATGTTTGTGGTCCATTCTCATTCAAGAACATATCACAAAAATCAGTCTGTCTCAGGTTGTTTCCATTATCTTTGATGGGTGAAGCTACCAAATGGTTAGCTGAGTTACCAAGGGACTCCATTACCTCTTGGAATGAACTTACCACAGCATTCCAAGTGAGATTATTTCCCACGTCAAAGATGATGACGCTTAGAGATAGCATCCAAGGTTTCAAACGCTTGGAAGGTGAACCAATCCATGAGACGTGGCTGATATTTAAGGAGTTGGTGCTTCAATCCTGATACGCTTAAATTACACCTCCCTAAAGAAGTAT